>NC_044311.2:64164231-64466195 GCF_007474595.2 Lynx canadensis
GTTGGTGTTTTAGTCACAAGTTCAATTTTTGTCACTCTTCCATTATGTTCACATTCCCATCATGGTCCTTCAAACTGTCATATTACCTGGAGGTAAATCTAACTCTGGGAAGAGGAAATAAGAATGGACGTAATGGTCTGCTAAGGAGTCAAAACAAAAAAAAAGCACTATTCCTCCTAAATTACACAGGCTGATTTTGCTAAATTGTGTATTCAGAATGAACATTAAACAATCATAGTATTTACTAGTTCATAGGCGGTCTTTCCACACAGAACCCCATTTGACCTTCAAAAGAACTTAGCTTGTGACAAAACCCTTTATTCCACATCAAGGATTCTCAATGGGTATAATGGTAGAATGTGTAGGTTTCATGTCCCTTGGAATTGTATCAAAATTTCAGGGTGGAGGAAGCCCTTTTAAATTGCACTTGCTCAAGTTAGTGAGAAACATTACTGCACTGACTAGAATCAGTTGCACACCTCAGGTATATTGATGAGGATAACATAATTCTCCTCTTCAGGGGGAAAAAAGACTCCCATCAGCATCTCATAATTCTTAATATTTGGATGAAAGTTTATATATAGGCATTAATGGACAAAACTGCGTGTAACTAACAAAAACAAAGCATAAGCACATTTTGCAAGTAAGAAAATTTACTACCTCTGTACCTCTGGCTTTAAATAAACATTAAAAAACCTCATTTGAAGGTATCTATTAAGACATATTTTTAATAGAAGACTCCTAGATATATATACAGTATTTGTAGCTTGTCTTTTTTCACTTACTTTATTATCAAATCTTCAATGTCCATAAACATAAATCTCTATTTTTAATATCTTCAAGTAACATCCGTATGCATAGTTTAGGCATATGTCACATTGTTTCTAGAGTAGAACTCCTAGGTCAAAGGGCTTACACCTTTTTAGGACTTTTGATAACAGATCTCCTAACTGACCTGCCAAGAATTATCCAAATGGTCCTACCACTACGCCAAATGATAGTGCGAGACGCCCACCCCTTTGCCAGGTCTAGCTAGCATTCATTTCCATGATTGCTGTCTTAATGACTCTTTAACAAGTTCATGATTTGGTAGGGCTCTGTTTGAGCTGCTCTATCCAAGGCAACTGTTAAGTGCACTTAACATCTTTGACAACAGCAACAGCAATGATGGTGGTGGTGATGATAAAGGGGCTCTTTTATTATCATCTCATTTTACAGATGAGGCAACTAAGCTACAGAGAGACTGTGTAAATTGCCCAAGCTTACAAAGTCAATAAGAGGTAGAATTAGGATTCAAACCCCTGCAGTCTGGTTCTAGAGTCCTTCAGAATTAATCTTGCCTCTTCACATATCAATACATACCTGCTAATAGTCCATCCACCATAAGGAAAAAAGACAAACTAGAAAGATCACCAACCATCCCCCCACTTACTTAAATACTTAAATCCCCCTTACTTAAATACAATTAGTCAAGTACTTTCCCATCTGGAATCTGTTCTCTTTTAAAATCAGAACCCATGCCCTGCCTATATACAGGGCACTCCTGGATACACAGCACTCATGAATGGACAGGCACTGTTTCTGTTTATCCCACCAGTTAATCCACCAGTCCTTCGGCCTTGCACCAATTAGATGGCCTTAACCTTGCCCAGTATCCAGATAATTACATGAAATTTCCACTGAATCAATTCTCACAAATGCTGTGGTTCTATCTGATCACTGCAGATGAGACTTTCTGAACAGGATAACAGAATCTTGAGTTTTAAGATGCAATTGAACATCATGTGCAAAGGCCCTGGATTCCAGGATCCACACTTTAGGAGCTGTGTGCTCTTGGACCAGATGCTTAATCTTTGAACCTCATTTGTTTTTATCCGATAAGCACAGATAAAAATATTTACAGCTCATAGAGCTGATGTGAGTAAATGTGTATAAAAGGCTTAGCACTATGCCTGGCACAGAGTGAATTCTTGACAAATAGCAGTTGTTGTTATTCCTCTTGATCCCACCTTGAGAATTATGATGCTATACAATTCAAACTGTCTCTAAATTAAAAATTTCCTCCAAAAGAATAATTATTCAGAGACGTATCAAAAGATGAAACAAAAAACCATTCTTCACTTTGAAGGAATCAATATTAATTTATAATATTATAGAATGTTTTTAAGTTAATGTTTTATTTAAAAAAATTTTTTTTTCAACGTTTATTTATTTTGGGGACAGAGAGAGACAGAGCATGAACGGGGGAGGGGCAGAGAGAGAGGGAGACACAGAATCGGAAACAGGCTCCAGGCTCTGAGCCATCAGCCCAGAGCCTGACGCGGGGCTCGAACTCACGGACCGCGAGATCGTGACCTGGCCGAAGTCGGACGCTTAACCGACTGCGCCACCCAGGCGCCCCAATGTTTTATTTTTTAAATACTTTCTTATTTATTATTATTTTTAAGTTTTTATTTAAATCCAAGTTAGTTAACATAGAGCATAATAATGGTTTCAAGAGTAGAATTTAGTGATTTATCACTTACATATAACACCCAGTGCTCATCCCAGCAAGTGCCCTACCTTTTCTACATATCATAGCTATAGGCTTTAGGACTATGCTGTTACTAAAATTAGGGCTAATACTTTAATACTTGTTACACAGTAAATGTTAATTACCAACATTGATGTACTATTTATTAACATTGATATAGCTAATTAATAATTATAATTTTTAATACTGATACAATCTTATACAGTAATTGCTACCATAACAACAGAGAAATCAATATTTCACGTTACAGTAACGCTGGCCATGATTCGAAGAATAACCTGACAATATCTCTAGGGCAGTCAATAGAACAGACAGTGCTGGGAACCTCCTGAATAAACAGCCTCAGCCACAGTTCCAGGAAGTACCCCATATAAGTGCCCCAATGCCCTTAGAGAATGGAGTAGCATTCAACACAAATAGTTCCTATTATTAGTGGGAAATAGAATAGTCTCATTAAATTGAGATAGACTAGACCTAGTCCCCAAATTTCGCTTGGATGGGAGCTACTTTCTGTTTCTCTTGGGGCTTAAAAAAAAATAACAGGACCTTAAAAGTGAAACACTGGAATAGAGAGGGAGGAAAGTGGGAGGCAGCCTCCCATGGCCTTTCTCATATGAAAAATCTGACACTAGCAAAGAGGAAGGGCATTGCACCGAAAACAGGTTTTGACCACATTAGATCACAACTAGACATTTCCTTGGGTAGCAAAGTGTAAAAGAACCTTGCTTTTAAGCCAGATAGATATGGGCTCAAATTCTGGTGCTGCTACTTACCAGCTGTTAAGTCATAAACAAGTTACTTATCTTCTTTTAGTCTCAGCTTGTTAACCTATAAAATGGGGATTGTAGCAGAATTTCCCTCATAGGGTTCTTCTGAGGATTGAGTAAGGCAATGCACATAAAGTGCTTAACACAGTGCCAAAGGAGCTAGCAATACATTTTAAATATTATTAATATTTTTGATACATCAACAGTTAACACTAAAACTGCATCAAATATAATTATTTTGCTCTCTCATGCACACATACACATTTATATACATCTTAGCCCTCTGGATCTTGCTGTACCTTAGGGTCAAAGAGGGCAATGTCAGCTGCCATTACATAGTAATTTAAAAACTTTGTGTGAAATGGCACACTGCGCCCACTCATAGGGCAGACCTGAGATGTAATCTCGAGAATGACTGTCAGGGCCACAAGCCATCATCCAGGCCATCAGTGGTGTCTTCAATTCGGGTATAGGTTAAAATCGTTGGTTATCATCGAAACATTCTCCTCACAGCATCAGGCCAAGATCCCCATCCCAGTGAATCACAAAGAAGAGAAGGAAGAGCCAGCAAGAGTATTTATAGGTCAGGGCCTTGGTACAGGGCTAAATTTATTTTCCTAACGACCATCCCTGCCAAAGGAACTATCTGTGGATTCTCCTAACGGTATCTTGAAGCTTTTCAAAATAACAAATGAAATTGAAAAGAAAAATAGAGGTATCGTATCAGTTATACTGAACAAATGATGTCAAAACCTCACAAAAGAAATCGAAACTACTTTCTTTAAAATTCAAAGCAGGAATTTAGAATGTAAAACTCCAAGAGAGAGAAAGGAGAGGATTGGAAACAACAGGAGGGCCCAGAACCTTAATCTTATAACAGACCTAGGCAATTGTTTGTTCTAACAGTAGAATGAGGTTAGTGCCCAGCCCGTGGGAGGAAAGTGGAACCCTGGCACATACAGGCCCCACACTACCTTTCTATGCAAACTCTTACTAAGAAGAAAGCAGTGGCCTTTATAAAGGAATCACTTTATTAAAATGGTGTAAACTAGACATCTTTCATAGTTTCTTGTGGAGGAGAGGGGAAGGAAGCTAAATTTTAGACTAACTTTTAAAAAATCTCATGTAATGTTAACAACTGACCAAGTTCTCCTTGAATTTCATATGGATCAGGAAAAGGAGCTAAGAAAACATTACAGTCTTCTGAAATGTTTCCTGGATTCTTTCCTCTTTTTTCACAAAAATAGAACTACCCTTTTTTTTTCTCTTTTGATGGGAGATGAGGATTATATAGGAGATTTGGCAACATGAATGCACATATGAGAAAGCCAATTGTGTAACGACAAGGAGTAGATCCTTCAAAATTATTCACTTAGGAGAATTTCAAGCTTTGGTGCTAAACCTTCAAAATAATAACCATCACTATCTGAATGCTTCGTCTCACCAAGGGGCTGAGGAATTCAGTCTTGCTATCTACCAGTTAAGCCTTTCTAAAAAAGAAAGGCTTCTTGACATTCAGACAAAGCTGATCATACAGAAGAATCCATAGTTCCTGCCCTCTGTAAACCAAGGGAAAGACAAAGTAGAATTCCAGGTAGCCTAGGAGAAACCTTACAAATCCAGAGCTGTTGGGCGGGCGGATGAGGAACAGGAATTCCTACCACCCCACTAAGGTTCTGGAAGCTCTGGTAAACTGCGAACCACTGCAACTTCAGGGACTGGTTCCTAAATCAAATACCCCAGTACCCCAAATCACAGGATGCAAGGAAGCCGCACAGGTATGGTGCAGCATGGGAATGCAGGCCGACCTTGTGTCCCCAAAACTACCTTTGAGGGTCTCTCACTATCTGCCAGGCCTCCCCAAACCCCCAAGGGCTCCTATAGGTGAATGTAATTTGGGTTATTGTGAGATAGTTATAGTACAACCTCAGTCTGAGAGACACGGGTATCTCATGTCTCAGACCTGAATTTTCTGGGTTTCATGAATATTTGCTCATTATCCAATCAGAAACATCAGCATCACCTGGGAACTTGTTCATGCATGCAGATTCTCAGCTCCACACCAGAATCTGAAACTCTGGGGGAGGGGACCAGCGATCTGTGTAGTGTCCAGCCCTTCTAGGGATTCCAAGGCACTGGAGTGCAATCCCAGAATGAATCCCCGAGCATTCGTTCTAGAGCAACACAATCCCATGAAAACTTAGCCTTGAAAACAACATCTGGATGCATGTCAGGCAACAGATAGGTGCCTGAATAGAAGAAACCCTCTCTGTCCATAGTCACTTTCCACTCCCAAATTCTTTTACCAAATAGCTCCCACTTGCAAAAAGCTTCCTCTCAAAATGCAGCATTTTATAATGAGCAATGCATTGCAAATAGCCAGTGTCAAAAAAATTCCCCTGCCTTTGTAGTTTCCCTCAAAATCACACATTATTAAAGGGCCTGTCTTTTACACGTTTTTAAATAACACCTAGAGCAATACAAATCCTCCACAAGCTCTAACTAACATGGAAGAATACAATAGGTAATTTAGGATCCAGCACTCAAATTAGTAAGGTCTGGTTTCCTGCAGATTACCAAAGGGTGAAGGGGGGAAGGGAGAGAACTCAGATAAAATGTGCATTGACTAAAAAGGCAGAAAGGAAGTAGAAAATTTATTCTGAACAGATGCCAAGACTTTGCCACATGCTTACAGTAAGAGAAACGAAGAGCAGAGAAAATTATTTTTAAAACCTTCTTTCCTTGAGAACCATGTTAATAATAGCCCTGTTTTAAGATATTAAGCAAATACTTTTTTAATGGAAGACATTAGACAAACACAGAAACTTAGCATGAAATACGCCTTCGATTATTTAAAGGATACAGACTATTTATCTTCCATGGACAGGAATCACCTGTCTTCAGTGATAAAATTCAAGCAGATAATTTTTTGATAAAACTGTTTTCTTTATAAGCAGCTGATAATGTATCATTTATATCTGAGACCGGGATAAACACACCAGCCATTAAAATTCCTCAGCAATACTCAGGCTGCTGAATTTGTTAGCATTAATAGTACATGTTAGCCTGCCCGACTTTGACTGCATTTATTCAGAGGAAAAAGTTGACGAGACGGCAAGACTCTGGAGATGATGTGATAGAGTAAACAGTGAGGAACAAATTATAATTATGAAGAAGCACCCATTTTCACTTTCAATCAGTTCATTAGATGTTAATAAAATTGGTCCTATATTCTTCCATGTGGCAGGTGAGAAGGTTCTAGCCTAGTAGTTCTCAGCCCTGGCTGTACATTAGATTCACCCAGGCTGCTTTAAAACAAAACAGGAAACTGCCACCCACCATAGAGCACCTGGACCACAGAACCTGGGGGTGAGGTCCCAGCGTCAGTGATTCTGATGCATTCGGAGGGTTAAGAAACACTGCTGTGTTTTTTTAATTATTATTATTCTTTACAAAAATCAAGTTGGGGCAAGTTAGCTATTCTGGAATGTGGTCATTTGGGGGACTGGCCTCTCCATTCCTGAAGGATCAAGAGTAGGACGTAGCCTCGGCCTATCTTAGCATTCCTGAGAGATGCCAAGTATACTCCATGGTGATGAAGGAGGAAAAAACACTTACTTCAATATTTCCTTATCGCCTTTTGGTGGGAGGAGAGGGGAATGTATCTACAAATGAGCCATTGAAAAAGCATATCTGAATCAAGTGAGATGACAGAAGTGGGGTTGGCTGTTATTCTTCTTCATCACCATCATCTGTCACCATAACAGGTACATAAAGAGTCCCTCCTATAGCACTTAGCACACAAACTGAGAGTAAGAGGATAATTCATGTGTGCCTTGACTCACCTAGAAATAAGAGGTAGTAAGGTAGTAAGAGACCTATTCAGACATCTATGGAGGAAGCCAAAATCCTCCAGTGCTTCACAGCCTATGACATTCTTTCATAATTTTTCCCATATAAGCCAGGACCATGCAGGGTCCTTCCATTCACACAAATTCATTGATGACACAATGCTGTAGTTGGAAGAGCTCTGTGTTCCATTTTCTAAAACATAAGGACTACTTGTAATAATCAATTACTACAGAAGCTTTATGACACTAGAATTTTACTCTATTGTTTCATACCTATCTTTATAGCTTATTATGGGTAACGTGGTTCATAGGATGCCAAGTCTTTGTTCAGAAGACCTGCTTCCCTCCATGATGTTGTTCTCATAAAAGATATATGTTTTAAAATAAATCACTGTGTGTTACTATTTCCAGGAATATATATTGAAGCAGAATGTAGGTGCTTTTCCTGTGGTCCTCAGGGCAAATCAAAATGATCTTGAGTATGACATGCTGCTGAAATCTTCCTTTTCTCCTTGCCTAACTCAAAAACTGTACAAAAATTCTCATTTTAATTGTTGAAAAAGTTCTCAACACTAATCTCTTAGTATGTGACAGCAAACCCTATTTTTATCATTGGTACTTTTCAAATTCAATATATCTAAACTTCAAATCCATTGCATCTAAAAATGGTCAGAGATATATCTAATCAATTAATTTTGGTTCTAATGCAGACTCCAGCATAAGAACATCTAAGAAAGTCACCTAGTTGGACAGAATCCAATTCCAACAGGATCCTGTGCTTACTAAGCTTTAACTTGGAGTAAAGGCTCAGCGACAAATAACAATCCCCTAAAAATTTCCACTTAAATAATGTTTTATGATATATTTTGGAAACTGACAGGGAATTTTATTATATGTCACAGGGATATGGCTTTCAAAGATTAACAAATTTTGATCCCAATCAAATCTAGTGCATTGGCTGGTCAAATAAGGTGTTGAATGTGGTTGCGTATTTTATTCAAGGCCAGTATTTCTAGCACCGGCAAAACTATTCAAGATCACCAAAGCCAGTGAACTCCCTCCTTTATATCTTCTCCCCACTTCAAGATCATTAATCACCTTCAAATGATAACTTGTCCCAAGACGGGTTAAAAATATTAATATAGCATGTACATTTTCATTATAAGTACCTTTTCAAGGATAGTAGTTCAAGAGACATAAAGGGGATCCTCGCATAGAGCTCATTACCTGAAGAAGTAGACTAAGAGGAAGTGGAAGGAAAACGTGGTTAGGAATGCCCCAACTGGGAGTTAGGACTCCTGATTGGTAGCCTTCATTCTAGGATGACTAATTGTATGTCTCTGCCTCTCACGTGGACATTGAACTGCTCTTGGCCTTAAAAGCACCTGTAAAAAGAGAATATGCGAATAGTGTTCTCTAAGATTCCTTCATCCTTTTAAAAGGCTATGGTTCTAAGTAAGCTGAGAATCTGATTTTGTATGGTCTTAAAAACTCTTCATCTTTCCAATTAAAAATGTTTCATCTCCTGTAAATGTCACTACCAATCTGATATGCTGCCATGACATTCCAGACATGAGACAGGAGAAAATGTGACAAGCTTATGTAGATGCTATTCCCATCCTCTTACTACTCTACTTTGCCAGGAGCCAGCTCAGTCCTGGAACACTTCAAAAAACATGTCCTTACCACTAAAGTTCTAGAATAGGGATTCAAATTTAAAGTGTAAGAAAAGGCCTCAGTTTAGATCTGAGCCCAGACATAGGACTTCACACCTTCTTCTTACACTACCATTCATCTGGGCCTCAGTTTATTCCTCCAAATAGTGGAAAAGAACAAATCATGTGGGCAAATGCTATGAGATTTACGTAGACTAATAGTTTTAAAGACAGAAGTGGAGGAGGATGAGAAAAAAGAGCTTCTAGCACCTTGGGCTCTTGGGAAGGCATGTATGACCCCTACCATCACCACTGGATCATGCATCTTGTTGCAACTTGTTATTCTCAAGTGCTCAACCATATCAATGGATGAATGACTATGACAAAGCAGATGTCAACATTTAAATGTGATAAACTTCAAACAAGAGGAACTGTAATGTGTGGGAAGGGGTTCAAATCCCACCCAACCATCATCAACTTGACCTCCTTATGCCTGTTCCCCCATTGCTAAAATAGGGAAATTATAATTTTTCTTGTTGACATTCTTCTGGGTATTAAAAGATATATGACATACAAAGGGCCAGTATAATGCCAGGCACTTAATAGGGGCAATTAATAGCAAAAATTGACTATATTAAGCAAACTCAAATATCCTCGTCATCAGATCCCATTTACCCACGACTAATAATATATATTATGAGCTGTCTGTAAGACTCCCACAGTCACCTTTGACTTGTAATTTGCCAGAACCTTATCTGTAAGAAAATATTCTTCTGGGTCCTCTGGGTGGCTCAGTCTGTTAAGTGTCTGACTCTTGATCTTGGAGCAGGTCATGATCTCATCGTTAGTGAGTTCGAGCCCCACATCAGGCTCTGTGTTGACAGTGCAGAGCCTGCTTCGGATTCTCTCTTTCCTCTCTCTCTACATCCGTTGCTAGTGTGCTCTCTCTCTCTCTCTCTCTCTCTCTCTCTCTCTCAATAAATAAATAAATAAATAAATAAATAAATATCTAAAAACAAAAGAAAATATTTTTCTTTATCTGAAACTTCCAAATCCTCATCTCCATAATTATGGAATTACTCCAGGTTCACTTAGAACAGTAGCCTTTTAAAAGTATAAAGGAATATTAGAGAATGGCATTCTCCTCCCTTCTTACAGGTGTTTTCAAGGCCAAGAGAGATTCAATGTCCACTTCAGAGGCAGGGACATACAATTAGTCATTCCAGAAGCAGGGCTACCATTCAGGTGTCCTAACTCCCAATTTAGGGCATTCCTTACCAAGTAATGGAAAGAACAGCACTATAAGCCCAAAGCTCAACAGATTGTTGGTGAATGGAAACACTGTGAAAAAGTCCAGTGGACTCCATGGGGAGAGTTCAGTGAAAACAGTCAGAGAAGTAGGAAGGAAGGAATGGTAAATACAATGAATTCCATGACCAGTCCATAGAACCAAAAAAGATCTGCTCTCCTACTATGTTAGTCTATCCATACCACAAATTCCTCAATTATTTTTACAATTCCATTTTAAAATTACCCATTGACTTTTTAGCATGCCTCTTTGCATTTTTTTTTTTTCAAGTTTTCTTTTCAACGTTTATTTATTTTTGGGACAGAGAGAGACAGAGCATGAACGGGGGAGGGGCAGAGAGAGAGGGAGACACAGAATCAGAAACAGGCTCCAGGCTCCGAGCCATCAGCCCAGAGCCTGACGCGGGGCTCGAACTCACGGACCGCGAGATCGTGACCTGGCTGAAGTCGGACGCTTAACCGACTGCGCCACCCAGGCGCCCCTGCATTTTTTAAATATACATCCTTAAGTTTTCACAATCTACTTAGAATTAATATTGTACCACTTCACAGAAAAATGTAAAACTCTCACAAGCATATATTCCATTTAACTCCCCTGCCCCAACACACACACACACACACACACACACACACACACACACACCCCATACACTTCTTTATATGCTATGGCTGTCATATGTATTACCTGTTACATACATTATAAAGCCCATAAGATAATGATACAATTTTTGCTGTAAATAGTCATATGTATTTTTTAACTAAGAAAAAATGTAGTCTTTTATTTACACAAATGTCTACCATTTCTGATGCTTTATGTTACTTCCTAAAAAATCCAGGTTTCCCTCTCACATTATTTCCCTACAGCTTACAGGGCTTTCTTTACAGATCTGCTGGCAATGAAGTCTCTCACACTTCCTTTTATTTAAAAATATCTCTGCATCTATTCTCACAGGATACTTTCACTGGATACGGGTTTCTGGTTCGACAGAGATTATTTTTTTTTCTCCCTTCTAGAACTTTGCAGATATTGTTCCAGTCTCTTCTGGCCTTCATAGCTTCAGCTGGGAAGTCCACAATTACTGGAATCAGTTATTCTGTATGTAGTGTGCCATGTTCTTCTGCCTACTTTCAAGATTTTCTCTTTATCAGCAGTTTGTCTATAATGTGTGTTGGTATGTTTTTCTATTTAGCTAATTTTGGTTTTGCCAAGGTTTTTGAATCTAAATTTATGGTTTTCATGAAACGTGGAAGTTTTGGTGACTTACTCTTCAATATTTTTGTGCTTCCATTCTTTCTCTCCTTTATTGCTAGGATATTAAACAAATGTTGGACTTCATTTTTGTCCCACAGTCTTAACACTGTTCACTTTTTTCAACCTTTTTTTCTCTTTTTAATCAAGGATAATTTCTATTTATTAATCTCAATGTTTGATGAATCTTCCCCCATGACTTACATTCTACTATTAATTTAAGTCCATTTACAAAACTTTTACTTTTTGGATACTAAGTTTTTTTTAATGTTTACTTACTTATTTTGAGAGAAAGACAGAAGGGGAAGGGCAGAGAGAATCCCAAGCAAGGCTCCTTCTCATGAACCATGAGATCATGACCTGAACTGATATCAAGAGTTGGACATTTAACCAAGTGAGCTACCCAGGCACCCCACAGATACTGAAAAATTTTAATTTCCCTTTATTCTTTTTTATATTTTCTATTTTACTCCTGGAATTCCTTATACTTTCATTAATTTGTTATAAGAGTATTTCCTTTATCTCAGTTTTAATAGCTGCTTTAAAATAATTGTCTGATAATTCCAACATATGGATCATCTCAGGATTGGTTTCCAACAACTTTCTCTTGAGAATGAGCTACATTTTCCTGGTTCTTTGTAAGTCAAGTAATTTTGGATTATACACTGAACATTATGAGTCCTATGTATGGAGGCGCTAGATTCTGTTATATTCCTTTGAACAGTGTTGATGTTTATTTTAACAGGCAATTAACTTTGTTAAATTATAAACATTGTCTTGTCTGAAGTAGGTAATAAATCAAATCTCAGTTAAGTTATTTTATATTTACCTGTGCTGCTTTAAGTCTGTCCCAATGTGTGTATGGTTCAAGAGTCAACCAGAGACAGGCACAGTTTATACACACAACCTGGGGCTCTCCGTGTCTGACTCTCTCCTTTCTGGAACTCCCTTCTCACTCTCAAGTAGCTATATAAAACTTTAAATGGTGAACTATAGTCTGCCAAGATTTTCTGTGCCTGTTTCATTCTCATTTTACCCTCTCACAAGAGTCATGTTGGGTCTACCCACCATGGCCAATACACATCCCCTATTATATATTTCAATTCATCTTCAAGCCTTCATTCATATCTGGTCTCTACTTAGTAAGTCTTTGTTTTCCAAGTGCAAGATGTACACCATTGATAAACCAGATGACTTCAGATGGCCGAGACCTAACATTAAATAGCACTGAATCTGAATCACACTAAGAGACAGATATTTTCAATTCTTTTTCAACTCTTCTAATTCTGTCAAGGAGTAAATCTCAGTTTGGTGTTACTATGTCCTTAACACCTTTCTAATAATGGCTAATTCCCCCCTTTCAAACATAGAGACAGCAGGTCTCATGTGAAGAACCTTCTCCAGGCAACAGCACCTACCTAGAAATGAATAACATTACTTTATCCTTCATTCAATGTATTTTTAGAGTTACCTTCTATTTGTGGTGACACTGTTTTCTATTTGTGATAACTAGGAAAGTTTAATTTTAAAATAAAAAGTCACAAAAATTAAAATTTATTTTAAAATAATAAATGACAGTATAGGTCATATACAAATAAGAATAGGAAAAAGATGAGTAGTCGAGTAGATAACTCTAGTTGTTATAACAGATATCCACTGTCCTTTCCAAATCAGCAGCTCAACACAACAGAACTTATTTCTTGCTCATGAAAATGCCAACTGAATATTTCTGATGTGTGGTAGTTTTCCATTTGTTCATTCAGAGGCTGAGAATTGCAAAATTTCTACCTTTTTAACACATGGATTCTAAGATCATCTTGAGTGTATCCAGTCAGCAGACAGGAACGAGAGAGAAAAAGCATGACCTACAGTATGGGCAGTTTTTATTGGCCAGAATTAAAAAAGATGTACATCCTTTTAGCCACATTCCACTGGCTGGAACTCAGTCAATGGCCATGCTTAACTGTGAGAAGCCAGGAGGAAACTAGTTTAACTCTGTGACCAGGAGAAAGAGACTATTGGGTTTGGGTGAGCATAAAGTTTTGGAAACTGAACTAAAGTTTGGAAAATTGCCCTAGGTTATGGTCCTTCAAAGCAAAGGGGAGGAGGCAGACATCACATCTAAGAAACCTTCCTTCATCTTTTAAGAATGACTCTGGATATTCATGTTGCTTCTTCCTGCCCACTTTCCTGCACTCAGCATTAGACCTCTACCCAACAAATGTAGCAAGACAGGCAGTCCCAGAAAGGTTCTGCCCATTTCAGTAGACCTCTCCCCACACAGGATCCTGGGATGCTCACTCCAGCTCCACACTGCCCAGGCTCCTGTCCCCTGCCAGTCTTTTTCTTCCTAGCAGTTTTGCAATCACAATTTACTAATCCTGACTCTCACCCTCTCTACAAAGTCAATGCTTTCTGAGACTTCAATTAGCTAACCTGAAAAAGTAACCAGTGTTCATGTTAATTGAAAGCTCTTCCTTTCTTCTCTCCAGGGAAATTAAGAAATTTTACACAGTGGCTTCCTAGAGCCCATGATGTTGTTCCCAGTGTGTCCTATCAAGATACTGCCACTGCAGTTCCTGCCTAGGCCACCAGGGACCAGGAAGGGAGCCCATGGGGAGAGGAGGGTCTTTCTGATGGGATCTCTGTCACTCCACCAACACCACTTCTAGAGTTACTAGCCAGTTCTTATTTGGCCACTCCCTCATGCAAGAAAGGAAAGCGGGGAATGTCCCTCCCCAGGATCTTTCTTTGATCTCCACAGATCACAAGCACCTAATTTAGGGTCTGAGTTCTCTGCTCAGGTTTAGTAAATGTAACTGAATCAAATTCAAATTATTGATTCCTCACCATTGAGACATTAGCAGTCACTCAAATTTTGTTCTATGTATTCCTTAAAAATAGTAAAATCTTAAACAATCAAGAACTGTAAGTGTCAAACCTTTGATCATCCCAGAAATGCTGTAATTAAAGAGTCAGCTCCTCACACTTTTTCAGAACACAGTGGAAGACCCCCATGGGCTCAAGCTTTCCCTCAGAGGTGACCAATGCTTGACCTAGCAGTTTTAAATTCACAAACTGCTGGCAAAGCGTGTCAGCAAATATTCATATCTATGAATATGTTTCAGGAGAGAAGCAGCCCCTGTAATAAGCTGGTGTTTTATGAATGTATAAATAAAATTATATGCTAGCAGAGAAGGCTTCTGATATTGAATCTTAAACCCACCCTATACATTCCCACCCTTTTAAGAAAGTAAGTGAAACACCTAGATTCAAAGGTAGTGTGGAGGCTCCCTAGAAGGTTTTGCTTATTACTAAGTTACACTAATTTTAAGAACAACTCCAATCTCAGTGGGCTTCTCCTCTGCCTTTTCTATTCCCCCAGAGCTTCTAAGAGGTCTGAATCCTGGATTCACCACTTGCTAGTTATGAAATTTGGAGTAACTTATTGCACATGATGTTTAGGATCAAGTTTGAAATTCTCCAACCAAAAAATAAAAGGGGAGCAGCAACAGAATAGTGAAACAGGACAGGCAAAAAATTAATGATTACTGACAATGAGGAAGGTCTGTGTTAGGTCATTCTATCTACTTTCATGTTTGTTTGAAATTGGTATAATTAATTTTTTTTTTCTGGGAGACAGAGAAAGAGTGTCAGCGGGGGAAAGGCAGGGAGGGGGAGAGAGAGAATCCGAAGCAGGTTCCATGCTCAGTGTAGAGCCTGATGCAGGGCTCAATCTCATGACAGTGAAATCATGACCAGAGCCAAAATCAAGAGTTGGATGTTTCACTGACTGAGCTCCCCAGGCACCTGGGTATGATTAATCCTTAAATGACACTTTTTAATTATCTACAGCATAAATAATTTTCAAGTCCTCTTTTCATGAAACACCTTTATCCTGTTAAAAAGAATCACAGGCCCAAAATGGTGTCATTTAGGCCACGTCACCAAATGGGGCTTAACACCTAACCTAACTGCAGTTTCAACATCCCCCAGAAATGTAGTCTTAACCAGTCAGTCAGGAATTTGCTGATCAGCACCAATGAGGTAATCTATCACATGGGCCCTCCGTATTGATTCCTCCCCCGCCCATCTCAAAAAGATGAGGTCATCTGCATAATAAGATCCCTCTGACCTTCCCTCATAAGGCGAAGTAGTCTTGCCTGAAGCATTTTTTTTCTTTTGCTAATAACTTGCTTGCCCCACACTCTTGCCTATAAAAACCTTCCATTTTGTATATGTCCTCTGAGCCCCCCTCCACTTGTTAGATGGGCTGCTGCCTAATTTATGAATTGTCTAATAAAGCCGGTTAGATCTTCCAGTTTACTTGACTGAATTTTGTTTTTTAACACTCCTCTATTTCAGAAATATGTGATAGAGAATACACTTGGAATTCTACTTGATTTTGCAGAACAATTTCTTCCCTGTTCTCATAGGTTAATGATATAAGAACTTTTTTTTTTCTTTCCACCATTTCAACTGTTCAGACCTAGTAAGAAACCAAATTCCCTGACATGTATTTCACTGTGACCCTTGCCTTTTACAGACCAATTAAGATCCTAGGTATCTGGACACAGCTACAATTTAGTGCCACTCTCTGTGTTTGCTCTGAGATTCCAGTCCCTCAATACCTCCCCTTTCCAAATGGAGAGACACTGGAGGCGGGAGGAGGAGACGAGAAGAAAAGGAATATACTGCCTTCCTTTTTAAGCACCAAACGCAATTCTCTTCTTCTCCCTTTCTCCCCACTGATTCTTAAACATCTGGAGAGAGCAAAACATAGATGCAACATCCATGAAGAGGGGAGACAAGTAAGATGCTGTGTTGGGATCAACCTATACTTTCTTTTTTACCCTCATCTCATCTTTCACATGCCAGGAATGCACTGAGAAAAGAGATTGAGTCCTGCTGGAGCTCCAACAGTGCCAACATAAATGGCTGGCTTCCCCCAAGTTATATTAATATAACTGACTCACTGGTGATCCCTGTCAGGGCTACACGCGATAACGTCAAAATTGTATGGATTAGAGGAAAAGCTGTTTAAAACGCTTTCCCCCGAATGATCAATTTTTAATTATATCCCAACAAACTATTGACACCTCCTTTAAAACTGACAGAGCATACAAAATTCAGACATGTTTTCCTTCATGTCTTTGAGAAAAATGGAACTTGGGATATAATTTTATTACTTCTTTCATATGTCTTCATCAACTAACTTAACCTGGATCTGTTCTTTTAAATTATTTTGAGTGCAAAAAATGAAATCAGTTTGAATTTTATGTTAAAAATTCAATAAGTACAGCCAAAGTAAAGGTTAGAAGTGTATTTAAAACCGATTAATATCAGCATCACAGTAAGAGAAAGTATATAATGACAGTTGTAATTATTACATTCTCTTGTTTTTCACTTCTGAAGAGCAGCAATTAAATTCCTACTTAGACTTATGTGGAAAGTAAAATGTTCTGCACCTGCAATACTGAAACCGTTTCATTCGCTCTAACTGCAGAAGGGTTTACCTCCTTACACGACGGCTTCCGGGTCATAATGGTGGATGCAAATTGTTTCAAGAATAGCACAGTGTTTCTGATGATTTAGGACGGTATTCATCTACCATTTGATTTCCATTCACTATTAACAAGTACAAAATGATCTTCCTAGCCTCTGCCAATATCAGTACAGACTGAAACATGTTGGTTTCCATCCAAATAGTATACATGGACCAACTGTAGTTGGTAGAGGACTGAAAACACTGTCATTCACTGTCTTTAGCCCTTCCTCTGAACTTCTGAGTCTCTACCTCTTTCTAAGAGCAATTATTGTGAAAGCATTATTGTAAAATGTAAAGCATTCACACATGAAACTCTTCTTGGTGACTATCCACTTGTGAGTGCTGAGCCAGACTGATAGGCTGACTCAAAAATGCATGCCTGTGTCAAAAATAATGTGCTCACTAAATATATCTGTTCCCCCACATTTCCCAGCCTTCACAGTTAGGTTGGACCATGTGATAATTCTGACCAGTATGCTGGTCCTGTAGAAATGACCTGTGTCACATTTAAGCCAAAGTATAAAAGAGCTGGCACATGATATTCTGGCTGTCTTCTCCTGTCACGGTGACTGAGGAGTCCATGAGTTATAGATGTTACAACTACAGGATGTTAAACTGGGGGCATCAGCCTGAGTCTCTGAATGACTGTGTGGGGTACAATACCACCACAACTCTTGCTGGTTACGGACAGTGAAGAAACAAACCTTTGTGTGTTATGCCACATACAAAGATGGAAGTTGGGACTATTTAGTTCCCGCAGCACATTCAGGATATCCTACCCCGAATAAAATAATGTCTGAAGTCCAAACACCTTAAAATTTTCACCTAACTAGCTTCAAACAACTCTAGGTGCCTTATTTCTACACTTCCTCCCACACCAATAGCTGAGATGAAGGACAATATGCAGAGAATGACTCCACCATGGCACCCTGGCAACCTTGCACGTCTCCACATAGGCCACGTGGGCAAAGCTTAACCACAGTCTGACCCGGGTGTTGGCAGGCTGCCCACAATTCCTCCCCAAATGAAGGGAGATAAGCAGCCTTGTGGGGAGCTGCCATGTGGCAGTTTCTCATCTACCTCCCAATCTTGTGAGACCGCCACAAGACGGTTTCCCATCCATCTCCCTAGGTTCAGTTGAGCACAGGACTTTCCACCTACCAGCCCCTCCCACTTAGGGCACAGCTGCAGGCTTCTGTGTCTACAAAACTACTTGGCTGTAATTTAGACGTGGCTCCTCTGGGGCAGACTGATCCACCACTCCTGCCACCTGTCATCTGGCCCTTGCAGTCCAGTGTCATCCTATGTGTGGGGTGAGGGAGATGGGGAACCGATGCCAGGCTGATCTTGCTTTTGCTGTCTGTGTAAGTAATACATGTCTGGATCCATCTGGACTCTTTGTCCCTGTGGTGGCCAAATCTATGGAAGTGTGAAGATCCAAAGGAACAGCTGCCCTATTAGCCTATTAGCCACGATCATTAACTGCTGCTTGGGGACTGCTTGACCACTACCGCCATAAAAGGTGTTTCCATGATAACTCTTTGTTGCTCAACCTGAGGCGGTTTTGTGCTAATAGTCTTTCTCCTGCTTAAAAGAGTGAAATGGGGTTCCAAGCGGGACTATAAATAGCTTTCTGATTTGAAGCTGGAGAACAAATCAGCCAGGCTTATTTCCCACCACTTCAGCCTCCCCAACATTCTAATAAGTTAGCATTAGGTTTACAAAAGTTAGAAGGTTCCACCAACCCAGGCCCAGCTTCAGGTATTTGGCGGCAACGGGAGGTGACAGAGTCTAAAGTGTGCTGAGCAGTGGCCTCAGACTTTGGTACAGTACCTAACATGCAAGGGATGACTTGGGACAATTTCGTACTTTCACCATTCCAATGAGCAGAAACATATACCAGAAAAACGAATAATTTCTTTCAAATTAAATAATCAGTGGTGATACTAACACTATGTTTCCTGAGTATTAACAAACAAGAATGGTGCACAAATTCATTTACTAATTACCAAACATCAGGAAGTGTGACAGAAGGAGGGTTTACAAAGATAATATAATTCCATCTTTAGATGTAAACCCAAGTTTTCCGAGGCAGCAATGTTTCTGACTAGGCAGAACAAATATACCACAATATATACCCCGGATTATGAGTTTCAGATATGAGACGAGCTTATATATGAGGTCACTTCGTGACTGGTAACCCTGTTGTACCTACTGAAATGGTGAACCACACACGACATTCTCTGTTGGCAATTATACGACACCCCCATGCCCAAAGGTACCACTGAGAACGGTGGTACAGTTTTGGTTCTCTCGTTACAAATGTCCTATTGGGAGCAAAAATCAACATGACATATTTTGCTGGTTGAAAGGGAGAGATTTCTCAGGAAAAGAAAAGGAAGATGTATCAAATATATTTCTGGAAAGGAGACATCCTTTCCTTACAAGACTTGGAAAGATGTTGCTTTAAGACAATTTGGGGGAACCTGGTTGGCTCAGTCAGTAGAGAGTGTGACTCTTGATCTTGGGGTCGTGAGGTCGAGCCCCATGTTGGGAGTAGAGATTACATAAAAAAATTAAAATCGTAAAAAAATAAAATAAAATAAAGATGATTCTGGGCAGAGAATGGTGAGGAGAAACCTGTGCTTTCAATGATAACTATGGGGATGGAACAACTGCTGACGGCTGGTAGGAACCATAGCATACATGAATAAAGCACTCAAACTCTGGTGTTTTTCTGAGGGAAAAGGCCTAGTGTTCTAAGCAGAAAACTATCAGAACTAATTAAAAGGAAATAGTCAAGTGTTGTCCTTATTACTATTCTCTCAATCACAATTGTTTATGTGGGCTTTTCTCCATGCCAGGCTTCCTGCTAGGCAGAAAGAGTACGAAGAAGAATGGGATAGATGTTGGTCAGTCAGTGCCTTGGCACTGTTAATGCCTTGCAGCTCCATTTCCTTGGAGCTTCCTTGGTTCCTATGGTAACCACTGGTGCTCAGTTAAAAGTTTCTGGACGTTGGCAACCTTGCAAAATAACAGTTGAGGGGCGCCTGGGTGGCTCAGTCGGTTGAGTGTCCGACTTCAGCTCAGGTCACGATCTCGCGGTCCGCGAGTTCGAGCCCCGCGTCGGACTCTGGGCTGATGGCTCAGAGCCTGGAGCCTGCTTCCGATTCTGTGCCTCCCTCTCTCTCTGCCCCTCCCTGTTCATGCTCTGTCTCTCTCTGTCTCAAAATAAATAAACGTTAAAAAAAAATAACAGTTGATTCAGGCAAGGATTCTCAATGGACATCAAAACCTTTAGGTCAATGTTTCAATTATGCCACAGGTTACTTATTAATTACAAAAAGGAAAAGGAGAAATTATAACAGAGAAATTTAGTGGGTACCAGTTTAACCAAGGGATTAAACTCAGCACAACCAGGAAGGAGACAAACATTATGTGGCTCCTGATGTGACCCAACAGAAAGGCCAAAATATTGCCTACATGGTACTCTTGCAAAATTCATTAAACCTAAATCTAATCATAAAGAAACAAGCAGGCAGACCCAGATTAGGAGATACTGTACCAAACTACCGAGCTGGACTTTTCCAACTCTGCACTGCAGTTTTATAAAAGATAGAAAAAGTGAAGAATTAGTCCAGATGAAAGAAGACTAAAGCAACAGAACAACTAAAGCAATGCATGCACCTTGATCAAACCAAACAACCATACAGATAATTCTTTGGACTACTGGAGAAATCTAAATAAGGTCTGTGTACTAAATGGCATTACTGTGCTGACGTCAAATTCCTTTGTAGTTCCTGGTTTTGTGATCACGTAGGGACCAGTCTTTGCGCTTAGATGATAATACTGAAGTACTAAGGGATGAAGTAGCATGATGTCTCCAACTGGACTTTCACACATGATTCACCAAATATGTGTGTATCTACCTACATGGATATGGGAGGAGACACAGAGCAAAAACAGCAAAATGTTCTTAATTGGTAACTTTAGATGAGAAGTTATGGGTGTACACTTACTATTCTCACCAACTCTTCCGCTTAATTTGAACTTTTCATGAAAAAGGCAGGGGTGGGGAGGAAGAAAAACAGCAGCTGGCTGAGTTCAGGTTACAGTGGCGGGTCACAGAAAACAGAAATGCTAAGGGGCCACATGCATGAAGCCTGCACCCGGGGACTCACAAGTCCCCCTCTGACAGGGCGGGCCTCATCTGAAAGATGGGACAGTCCAGGAGGTGCATTCTTAGTTTGAAATGGTTCAAGATGCCTCAACTGCCACACCCGAAGAGATTCATCTGTTTTACAATACCTACAGACCTAACATAGGTACACTTCAGAAAATGGTCAACTTCTCACTTGTTATTTAATCTAGTGAAAAACAGCACAAATTCTACAACAGAAATGGTATGAAACGCTCAGTAACCAACTATGGGACAGTGTCAGTACAGCTTTGGGACAATGTGGGTAGGTGCCTACATCCTCAGACGTGGTTGCAACGAAGCCCTGGCTCCAGAGGAAATCTAAACATTAGGCTTTAAACTTTTCTTTTGAATTAGGAATTCTCTGAAGAGTCAATAGCATATGCCTTAAAATTCTGGCAGAAGTCCACATATGGATGAATTCATTACATGTCTTAAAAGAAAGTCATGAATACTTTGTAAATATTCTTTTGGAATCTAAAGGGAAAAATCAAAAGATGTTATTTGTCCATAAAAGAATGATAACTCAGAGCCCAACCTTCCACCTCTCTTTGCAGCTAAGAAGACACCGAGCTCTTCCCATCCTGGAGCCCCATTTCCTCCACCATCTGTGTCACATCAAGTCCAAGTCTCTTGCTCAGGTCATCTAGCTTCCTTATTATTATCAGTCAGCCTTTCCCTCTGTGTCTCCACGATGCAAAATCAGATTCAATTTACAAAGGGAATTATTTTCTTTACCAATTGTCTAGTACTGACAGAACAAAATGCCTTTATAACAAAGGGCTAACAGCAACAAACACAAAATTCATAAAGTCAAAGAAAGTAAAATTTCTATCATGTACTCCAAAGTAGTATTCTTACAAAAATTGAGCAAGGTCAAAATGACTCTTCTCTCATCTTTCATTGTTTAGTAACAGCGTAAAATAAATAGGCAGTTACTACTCAGAAAAATTCTGAAGTTGAAAACAGTCCCTCCTTCATATTCCAAAGATCTGTGTCCATTTCCATTCCTCTGGGTCGAAACTCCAGACCATATGTAGGGCCTAATGTATGGCTTTTAGCATTGTTTTAAATTAATAATATCTGTGGTACTTTCATATCATAACTTTCAATTTAACACTGTGAAACACACAGCTGAAGTATCAAAGTATCTGATGTCAGTGTAGAGCTGGAACATACTCTTTTATTCAACTTATGAAAAATATTTTTTACAATCTACCACATATCCATTTGGATAGATAGATAGATAGATAAATAGACAGATAGATAATTGGGGCACTGGGTGGCTCAGTCAGTTAAGCATCTGACTCTTGATTTTGGCCTCAAGTCATGATCTCAAGGTCATGAGACTGAGCCTCATGTCAGGCTCTGCGAAAGGCATGGAACCTGCTTAAGATTTTCTGGGGCACCTGGGTGGCTCAGTTGGTTAAGGATCCAACCCTTCATTTTGGCTCAGGTCATGATCCCATGGTTCATGGGATTGAGCCCCACATCGTGATCCGCACTGACAGCATGGAATCTGCTTGGGATTCTCCCTCTGCCATTCCCACTTACATGTGCGCACGTGCTCGCTCACTCTCTCTCAAAAATAAATAAATACATATAGAATATATAACATTTCAAAGCATTCAGATTATAGACTAAATGTTTGCCTTTCCATCAAGCATTTGAGGCATTATATAGCATAGCCTTCACACAAAAAGCTTAGAACTAGGCACCCTGTGGTTCAACTCACATTTCTCCTGTGCTGACTACAATCTGTCAGACATATGTATTCAATTATTTCTTCTAAGATCAACTCTTTAAAAGCTGGCATGTGTAAGTAAATACTCTATACATGGTCCCCTGGCTCCACCTGAGTCCTCTGGTGGTGTAAGGAGTGTGTTATTGCTGTCCCCAGAGGGCGGGCAACACCAGGACTTAACATGATAATGCAGGGCCATACACTGGATTTGTGCAGAGGAGTGGAGGAGTTCCATCAACACAGACCCAGGGAAGGCCAGGAGGAAGCATGACCTGAGTTGGGCCTTGAGGGAGGGGGATCCATAGGGGGACCTATGAGAAGAAATAGGTAAAAGGAGGGACAGAAAGAACAGTGTGGGATGTGTGCAGGAAAGTGAGGCCATAAACTAAGGATTCAAAGCAAAATACCTACCTGCTAGGTCAACAGGTACCCAAAACAAGAAAGCACTATGGAGAAAGCAGGGGGAGGAACCAGGTCAGTTGGCTAAGAAAGATGGGACCATGGTCAAGATTTCGGTAAGAAAGGGTTTGAGAACAATGTAAAAAAAAGCAAAAAAAAAAAAAAAAACCCACAAAAACCACTAGATTAACAATGGTAGCAACTTAGAGAGCTAAATGTGACCCTGCTCCAATGTGGCCATTGCACGGCACATACGATTTTTTCTGTTTGTTTTCTTTCTTTCTCTTCAAGCAGACCACTACGAAAAAGGCCATTGAGTTGCAAGAGCAGCGGAAGATCCAACAGCATTCTTTACCCATTAAAAAAATAATAATTCACTTGGAAATTCCTCTGGAACTCTTTTAATAGCTTTTCATCCAGATCTGGTAGTGTGGAGTAGAAAGCACCATTATAGAAAATAAGAAGACAGGTTATTAGATGCCAGCTGTGCTCCTTAGGGCGTGCAAAATGACTTGTTACTGATTAAGCAGAAAAAATAAGCAAGTGACATTTTTTAAATCTTTCCATTTCAATGATCACATGGTGAGACTGTTAGACCATTTGGACTCAATGTGAACCAAAAAAAAAAAAAAGAAGTATATTTGGATGCCAAGTGTCTCACTCAAATGGATATTCATGAAACAATGAAATGACAGGGCCCAAATGTAAATACCACCGAGGCCCCAGGAAGTTGAAAAAGGAAAACAACCAATAGAGAAAAATTTGCCCTCGGTGGTCAGACCACAGCCAGCAATGATTCCCAGCAATTCCGTCCTCAGCTTTTCTTGAAATAACCAACCCTCTAAAGGAGAAAGAAGGCGTGTGTGCTCTGCTGTCGCGGTGATGTGGAAAAATCTCGGCTGGCAGCAATGGGAACTGACTGGGCAGATTTGGCAGAAACCAGGCCTGGGAACGAAGTCAACAGCATGCTTCGTGTTTTAGGGAGCATCCTCTGTGCATCTTCAGAACAAAGACTGACGATGGGATTCATGGCCACACTCAGAGGTCGCCTAGAGAAAGGGCAGCTGGTGTCAAAAACATCTGCCCTGATACCAAACCTTCCTTTATACAAGCTTGCCAAACTCTTGTTTTCCATTTAATTCTTTTGGCCTTTGAACTCTTCAGGCATAGAGTTTTATGAGTGGTGGTGGGGAGAAGGGTAGTGAGGACAGCCGGATGTGGCAGAGTTGCAATTTTGTGTCATCATGCTGGAGGGAACCTCGAAAGCTAAAAGTGATGGCAGACCAACCATAATCAAGTTCAAACCCTGCCTCCAGACTCATCCATGTAAACCAGGACTTTGAGGGAAGGCCTCTTCTTAATTAGTTCCATCTGGAGACTCCACACACATTCTATGTTCACTTACTCCAAAGGTCAAGAAGGTCCTATGATGTGTAATTAAAATACACTCTCTTCACTTGATTGACTCACATCTAATTTAACACGTTTAAAAACAATGGAAAAGTTAGAAACCATTGAATAGTCTTCTTCTGTTGTAAATGTTGAGTTTTCCTTCTTTTTTACCACTAGCAGTTCCAGTCCCGGACCCCAAAGCAATGTGTGAAATGCAACCTTGTTTATTTTTAACCCTTCATACAAAGTTATTCATCCTGGAAAAAGAAGTAAGTGATTGCTGACTGAATGAAAGAATCAGCACGATCACCCTCAAATCTCGAGCACAGAAAGCTACTGTGTCACCAGCATAGAGTGGTTCTCAAAGTGGTTTGGGGGCCTCTGAGGGTCTCTGAACCCCTTTCAGGGGGTCCATGATATCAAACTGTCTTTATAATAGGTATAAGATGTTCTTTGCCCTTTTCACTCTCTCTTTCCACAATTGTACAGTGGAGTTTTCCAGAGGCTACATGCCTCAAGGTGACATCATCATTCTAAAGCGAATAGAATTTGTTTTTGGTATATTCTTGGACTTTAAAAATTCCATTGTATTTTATTAATTCTCATTTATTGATAATACAATAAAAATTGATAGAAATAAACCACCTGAGCAAAAGCTTTTTAGAATCATCAATAACTTTTAAGAAAGTAATGGGGTTCTGAGACCAATATTTTATAAGAGGTAGAGGTCTAAGAGAGCCTTTTCATTCAGGATCTTACTAAGTAATAACCTCATAATATGGTGTCACATAAGTAGCTGGCTGATTAAAATAGGAAAAACTGAAACATCCTTAAGCTTTTTTCTTTAAGTGATAGAATTCTAGGGATCTCTAGCTCTTACCAGTAGCTGGGCTTTTTTCCTTCCCTGGAACTCTATTTCCTGATTCACCTCTTGGAGAGAAGGACTTCATCTAATGCACCATCTCCATTCCTCCAGTCTACTTTTGCAAATAAGTCCTTTACTTGAAATTCCATTAGGATAGTCACTCACTGAGGCCCTTAGTCACCTACCTCCCCCGCCCGCCACTTAACCTCTCCCCATTGTGGTGATCACACTTACTTCTTTACTCATTTTTAATGATTATTTACAATTTATCTATTCTTTAAAACTTGATGTGCTCTGCCCAAAAGATACACATTACTGCCTCTCACACAACGCCTTTCCCATAGCTCTGTGCCTGGATCTTCTCCCTCCACAGACGGGAGGTCTGAGCTTCACGGATTACAGTCTTTGTTGAACCATAGTATTTGTTTACGGGGTTTCTCAAGATTGGGAGACGTATGGGATATTTTTCTTTCCCCCAAGTAATACAGAAAATATGTTTGATGACTGAATTGATGAAATTAAAAACTCAGAAATTAAAAACTTGGGGTGCTTGGGTACCTCAGTCGGTTAAGCATCTGACTCTTGATTATGGTTCAGGTCATGATCCCAGGGTTGTGGGATCATGCCCTGCATCAGGCTCTGGGCTGAACATGCAGCCTGCTTAAGATTCTCTCTCTCTCTCTCTCTCTCTCTCTCTCTCTCTCTCTCTCCCTCTCTCTCCTCTGCTCTTCTCCCCCACTCGTGCACTCTCTCTCTCTAAAAAATAAAAAAAGAGAGAAATTAAAAATTTGAGGGAGAAAAAGGGAAGCAAGTGAGCAAAATAACAAAGCTATAATAACTACTTAGTAATACATTAAATCTGATTGTGACCTGGGGCACCTGGGTGGCTCAGTCAGTTAAGCGTCTGACTCTGGATTTCAGCTCGGGACATCATCTCACAGTCCGTGGATTCGACCCATGCATCAGACTCTTGATTCTGACAGTGTGAAGCCTGCTTGGGATTCTCTCTCTCTTCTCTCTCTCTCTCTCTCTGTACTCCTCCCTCACTCGAAAGTTCTCTCTCCCTCTCTCAAAAAAAATAAATGTAATTTTTTAAAAATCTGATTGTGATCTTCCAGGAGACTAAGAAGGAAAAAAAAAAAAGGGTTTGACTTCATTTCCCCCATTTAGTAGAACAGATGCTTAACAAATACTCCTTGTAAACGAATGCCTCTTCTCAACAAAGTCTGAGCTTGTCTGTTCAATGATATACTGTCTATTACTCATGATGCACCTCAAAGCAGGTGTGACTTCTTCTGAAGGAACCTGTCACTCATTTCAAAGGCAGAATCAAACTTCGTACTTCCCATATTACAACGTCTATCTTTCCCTTCAGGATGGATTTAATGACAAAAACAAAGTTACTCCATTAAGTGAAATGAGAAAAACTTAAGGAAATCCCACTTATTGAGAAGAAATGCATCAAGCTTAGAAAAATGGGGTAAGTAGTGAGGGGAATTAAAACCCAGAGTTGGAAAATAAAGAATTTCCCTCAATTTCTTTTACCTCTTTGTATGAAAACTTTTCTCAATCCCTTTTCCTGCTCTACACTATTATTGAGCAATCTCTTGCTACATGCTAATATTTAGTAATTAAATAATAAATATTTTAAATTAAATAATAAATAAATAAATATTTTTTAGCATTACAATACAAAGTCTACTCGTCCCTCACCTTATATTATTCAGAAGTGGAGTAAAAAGCTGATACCACACTCTTCAGAATGGCTGCCGCAAGCAAAAGCAAAACTATTTTCTTTAAATTTTTCCTCCGGGAATCTGTCAAGCACTTATACAACACGTGTGCCACCCAGCTAATCCAGATCATAATCTGTTTTCCCAAATGTGTATATCTTTTCAACTCGAACACAAAGTGGCCCCCAAACCCAATCTCCCCTCACTGCTCCCACTCATTGAAATTCTTGGGAGATGATGAGAATGTCATAAAGAGATGCACTGCCAGCTTTATTAACAAATATAAGAACATGCTCTGACAGCAAAGCAGAGAAATTTTTTCAATTCAATGACTTTCACTCTCATCCAAATCTTTTTAATATGAGGGAAGGAAAACTCAAATCACAGCATATGATGAGAACCTTTTCTGCTGATTAACATTATACAAAGTTTTGTGCAAGGTGTTTATCTGGGTAAATATTAGCATACCATTATCATCATCACTCACTGCCTTGAGGATGAACTGTATTCTCTGCACTCTTTCCAGAAACCTCTGAGGAAAACAGAAGAAACAAGCTCACTAGTAAGCACCTACTGTGTGTTAGGAATATACATATATTTTATTAAGCTCCCTAAACATCTGGGAAGTACGCACCACCATCTGTAGCCCACAGGTGAGGAAACTCATGTTCATAATAGTTATATAACGTGCTCAAGATGATACTAAGGAGCTAAGAAAAACCAGTATTCAGTTCCAGGTCTGTCTGATTCCAAGGCTCTCACTGGTTCCTCTCACTAGGCTGCCTCCTGGGAGCCATTTTTAATATCAAGAGCCTTCTCCCAAACCAAACATGTGTCATCTGACTCCAGCTGACCCAGAAATACTAATTGGAAAGATTCTTCAAACATTTTCCCCCTACTTTCCCATGATTTTAACAAGTTCTGTCGTGTAGAATGACACGACCAATACTTTTGCTTTACAAAAGAATGTAGAGAACAAAAACCATCATTTATATTTGCTCTTTCACCAGCCACTTTGCTGTAATTTAGATATAAAATATCACTCGGCCACCCAGACGTTTACAGCTGGGTAGGAAGGGGCAGGAAGGGTTTTAGCAACTAAGATACGAGCAAGGTCAGGAAGTGCCAAGCCCCAAGAGTACACATGACTTCCCGCAGGGGATGACAAGGGAAGGTGTGTGCACACTGCAAACAGGGTTCTTCGAGTCCAGCCCTTCTTTGGGGGGCTGCATGTCCACTCACCACCCCTAAAGCGTGGGGAAAGGAAATGAGAGAGGACATTTTATGGCCCTGATCCTCATGCCCTCAGTTGCCCTAATGGCTGCTCCAAAGCAGAGAAGACCAGACAATACTCGTCATGTCGGATTTTCGAAATGTGTGCACAACTGTGTAGGTGTTACGCTTAAGATATGAACAACAGCAACAAAAAAGACCAGAAGGAAACAGCAAAAAGGTTAATAAAAGGTTAATATTAAAAAATTATACCTAGATGGGAGGATTAAACAATTGCGGGTTCATTCTGTATTTTTCTACTTCTAACCAATTATCAAAACAATGTTATTTTATATAATAAATGCCTATGCCACTATGTAGTGTATCATTTAAAATATTTCCATTTTCAAATGAAAATGAAGTTGAAACTTGAGGGTGGTATCTTGACCACCCACAGTAGCCACTTTCCGATGGGGCTCAGAAACAGAAGTCCTGTGGAGGATTTCACTACCTCAGACACAAACCACTAAGGAAGTGTTTGCCCAAATTGCCCAGTTCTTGGTGGCTACCCAACGGGCCAGAAGATCTAGTTCACTGAATGCTTTCAACCTGTTGTGCCAGGCCTCTTCTCTTGACTGGGGTCTCTTTTCTGTTTTGCTATCAATTTTCAAATTTCTAAAATACATCCAGTAAATTCACCATTTCCTCTGTTTATCATGTTGAACCTTAATAAATGGCCACACTTTTTTCAGCAGGATGGCACAATGCCCAGTTCATTAATTCGGTAGTATCACCTGTGTGTCTCTGGCAACACTAGCTACTTCGGCTTTCACAAGATGCGTATATCCGAATTCTGGTTTATAGCTGAAATCCAGCAGCTCCCAAGTGGGGCACTTCCTTGAGTATTCATGGCAATTACTAATGCTTACAGATGAGGGTATTGGACCACAGAGTGCCATTAGGTGTACTTCTGACCTTCAAGATCTGTGCGTGCTTAACTTCACATGGATCCTGCCTGCACCCAGCATGCTACCACGAGTAAGAGATTACATTTCAGGGAATCGCTCAGCAATCACGGAGACATGTTTTGAAAATGAAGGAAGTAAGAATACAAATGTTTAGAAACTACTCAGGAGATTTTTACCAGCAAATAGTCTATAAATTCAAAACCGGGAATATTGCCTGTGAGGATTCTAGCTTGTCCAATTTTGAAAAATTTATCTTGTCGTTATTTTGTGATACTGCTTACCAACTCTTAGCTTACACACAAACCAACAGGCTAGAATTGCATACAGCTAAAAATCACAGAACAGTAGAGCTGGAAGGCAATTTAGAGGTCCTCAGCTTCAACCTGCTCGTTTTAAACATTAGGGAAATCATGGGTGTGAGAGATTGGGTAATTGATGGAAGACACACAGAATTAGTGGCAGAGGGGGTTCCAGAAACAGCTCAATCCTCTTTTTCTTACCTATCGGTCCTAGAAAGTGAAGTCCACAATTGTTCCTTTTGTCGTTACATGGATATTTCATAAGAGTCCTCTTGCAAGTACAAATAACACCAACAGTGTGAAATTCACTTATAATAATAATTTTCAAAAAGATTATTGTGAAATAACAAACATGTAGGCATGTTTCCTCAAAGCAGGGCTCTGGCTTGGAGGAGAGGTGGGAGAAAAGGAGTCCCAGCATGTAAACAGTACAGAAAACACATATATACAAACAGCAGGTCTATCACTCTGAGACCTGCAATCCCACTACCCTCATCTTGAGAATAAATGCTGATAGCAGTTCCCTCTGAAAATTCATTCCTTTCAATAAATCATTTATTGTACTAAATTAACTGCTAGGAGACTACGTTTTCTGTTGGTACTTTTCTGAGCAGCCTGAAAACAGGCCTTCAGGAGGCATGCTATGTATGGTTTCATCTGATATGGGTCTGTACAGGAGATGCAGGGGTGGGATACACTGAGGTACGGAGGCTAATTTCAACATCCTATCTGAATCTTTAGGGGCTCAGTAAATGTTGAATGCTCTGTGCCATATCACGTGACACTCATAAACACAGAGACATGTAGACGACAAGTAATAACATGAGGAAAATGAGCCACCCTCTTCAGAGGCGAGGATCACTATGCTCTGTTGCTGAAGTCACATGCAAACCGCATCCCTTAATGCAACCTTAATACAAACTTCAGGTGTGAGAGAAGATTCTGTATTAGGAGAACCTCTACTTCTGCCTTATCCCTCTGCACTGAGAGCCACAATGGCTGACTTAGCCTTCCTCCCCTGGCTATGACTCTGAGACATCTGGTTGGCACCTCGGAACAAGGGTCTTGTGAGGAGAGCCTGGGAAAATGACGGACTCAATTCTCCATTGACAACACAACTAGGAGATCCATGTAGAGCTAAAGGCCAACTTCTCCAAGCTGCAGTGCCATCCCATTCCTGCCTCTCTGGGATTTAAGTAGGTATTCACCACAGGGCTCCATGGGTATGGTCTTAGATGTATAAAATAGGAAGTAGGTGCCTGGTGGCTCAACTGGTTGAGTGTCTAACTCTTGATTTTGGCTCAGGTCATGATCCCAGGGTTGTGAAGATCCAGCTACAGGTCAGCCTCCACACTTAGAGTGGAGCCTGCTTAAGATTCATTCTCCTCTCTCTCTCTCTCTCTTCCTCTCTCTCTCCCGCTCTTGCCCCCTCTCCACCACTCATGCTCTCTCTCTCTCAAATATATCTCTCTCTCTCTCCTCTCTCTCTTCCCTCTTTTCCTCCTCATCTCTCTCATTCCCTCTCTCCCCCTCTATCTCCTTTCCCTCTCTCTCCCCCTCTCTCTCCTTCTCTCTCCCTCTCTCTCTATATCTATTTACTCTCTCCCTCTCTCTCTCTTTCAATGTCTATCCCTATCTCCTTTGGAGGCGTCCCAGGGAGTAGACGGGAGTCCCCCTTCTACTTGGAGGGATAGGAAAGAGTTGCTGCTATTTCAATATTTAGTAATTCTAGCTTTTTAAAACCTCCCTCACTAGCCACAGTGACAAAACACAGCTTTATTTCTAAAGACAGATCCCCATGGGCAATTAAGTAATTCAGTTTCAGCCTCCTCAACTGATGATAATGTTGTTAACTGTGAATCCACATTTTTATTTCCTCTTAAAAAGAGTTGGAGCACAAAGAAATATCCTGAGCTCACCCTGGTCTCTTAATATTGAAGAGAACAAACACAATACTCTATTCATTCATTCAATCATTTACACAAATTCATTCATTTACCCAAACATTAGTGCATTGTGGTGCTGTGTGCTAGTTCATATGAACTTCCTTCTAGGACAGTATATTGGTTTGCTAGGACTGCCAGAACAAATTACCACAAACTGGGTGGCCAAAAAAGAAAACGAAAAACAAATTTATTCTGTCACCGTTCTGGAGGCTAGAAGTCTGAAATCCAGGTGCCATTTGAGTTGGTTTCTCGGGGAGGTTCTGAGGGAGAATCTGTTCCATGCCTCCCCTCTAGCTTGGTGGCTGCTTCCATTCCTTGGTGTTCCTTGCCTTGTAAACCCATCACTCCAATCCCTATCTCTGTCTTCACATGGCCTTCTCTCTTGTGTCTGTGTCTGTGTCATCTCTCCTATTCTTTTAGACACCAGTCATACTGGATTAGGGCCCGCCCTGAGTATGACCTCCTCATCTGCAAAGACTCTATTCTAAGCATAATCATACTCACATGTACTGGGGCTTAGGACTTCCACATATCTTTGGGGGGGACAGAATTCAACCCCCAACAGAGAGCATGAGTCCCACCGTGTGGTCATAGCTGATTTAATACTATTGCCTTCTCTACCAAGCAAGAGCCTGTTCACTGACATAAAGAAGATTAGAGTCTAGAAAGAGCATACACAAATCTATCTTCCTTGCTCTTATCCCAGTTTGCAGTTTTAGCTTGTGGGATTTTTCTATGTTCTTATTGCCTATCTCTACCTGAAGACTGTATGCTCCCAAAGCATAGGCACCATGTCTGCTTTCTGCTTTCCCACTACATTCCCATATCCTTTCACAGTACCACAGACAGAACAAGCTTCAAGAAATAATTGTTTGAATAAATGTATAGATAGATGAATGAATTAACTAGATGTAAGCAGGAATGAGAAAAGCCTATAAAGAGTAATAGTGGTACACACAATCGGCCAACAATGAGAAAAGAAATCATTGATCCTGAATTAGTAGGACTATGGAAGGTTTCATGAAAGAGAAGGCATTTGAACTCAGTCTTGTGGGATTAGTACGATCTTAATAAATGAATAAAGAGTAAAATTTATCCCTTGCTGAGCAAACAGTATGAGCAAAGGCCTGGAGATATAAAGCCTGTCTTTGGGGAAACGGCTAATATACCCGATAAGCTGGAGCAAAGAGTACCTAAAGGATGTGAAAATACTTGGGATGAGAAATGGGATGAAAGGCAACTCCGAGCACCGGGCCATTCTGGGTGCGGTAAGATGCCACTGGACTTTCTTGAGAAGGGAAATGACATGATCCTACCTGTGCTTCAAAAGGAAAAAAAATACACAGAAATGATTCATGCATGTGTTCCTTCTTTACCTTCCTGCCTGAGTGATAGTTCTTATATTACTACAAGGAGATTTTTATATTTACCTGTGTATCTACTATGAACTTATTTGCCTGAGGAGCTAAGAACTATAAAGTTGACCCTTGAATAACATGGGTCTGAACTGTGCGGGTCCACTTATACACAGATTGTTTTTTTCAATAAATACAGTACAATACTACAAATGTATTTTCTCCTCCTTGATTTTCTTAATAACATTTTCTTTTCCCTAGTTTACTTTATTGTAAGAATACAGTATATCACACATATAACATACAAAATATGTGTTAATGGACTACTTATGTTATCAGTAAGATTTCCAATCAACAGGAAGCTATTAGTAGTTAAGTCTGGGGGGACTCAAAGTTATATGCAGATTTTTGACTGTGTGGGGTATCAGCACCCCAACCCCCCACATTGTTCAAGGGTCAACTGTACATAAGTGATCACATTTCATAATTATTAATTAATTACATTATATGTAGTATATTATTATATAACTTATATAATTAATACTAATTTTATAGTTAAAAGATATCTTAGAAGTACTTTAATAGGATGATGTCACAGGACCTAAACTTCTTCCCAGGATAATAACTTGAAATTTAAAACCCAAGAGAAGATGATTTTGTACCAGCTAATTTTGTACTCTTTGTACCACAGTAATAAGAAGGACTTCTATGTATAGCAAAGCATTCTAACTTCTGGGTCCAGCCTAATTCTTTGGTTTTGATTTGAGCATGGCAAGCCCACAAACCAATAACATTCAAACCTAAGGTAGGGTGGGGCTACCATCTGTTGTTCTCTCCATGAAGCACCAGGGACCCTACCACTTACCACTGACATCTGGAGAGCAGCCAGGCACCATTATAGTAGGACCCGAGGAGACACTCCAGTTCCCCATGGAGACCTGCTCAGTAGCCAAAATTCTATCAAATGGAGAGATGCCTATTATGGTCTTGATTCTCCAAAGGTCTTTGGTGGTAACGCAAACATTCTTGGGAAGAAGTATTTAGCTATTGACCTGTAAGGGTATTCATTATATGGAACTGTTAACCAAGAGAAACAGCTACCCCAAAGAGAACCTCGCCCAGCCAACAAGTTCCCCTAAGGCAAGTGGGGGACTGAGTGCAAAGAGAGGCCCTAAGTGAGCAGGATGGAGATGGCATGAAGGAGAAAGAAAACTCATTTCATCCTCACAAACCCTAGAAGATAGGCCCCAGAATTTCTAGTTTACAATCATCTTTGTTATTTAGACTGTAAGACAACAGAAGGGTCAGGACTGTGTTTACCTGTTTCACACTGGTATCCAAGTCCTAAGACTATGCCTAGTACTTAAATGTGTGCTGAAAAGGAGTGAGCTGCCAGGAGGAATGTCACTCTTCTGTGGCACCTTGAGCACATTTCTCTGACCATGAGCATACCCATCACAAAATTATGCCTATGAGTCACCCTCTCCCACTGGTCAGTAAACTTCCTAAGGAAAGGAAAGATGTTTGCTTATTTTTAGTATAATGTCTGGCATTTAGAAAAATACAATTCTTGAGTCTCAGGGGCTGAAATAACATGCATGAAACTAAATAGCTAATTAACAAGAGGCTTAGGTTTGAGCCGGGTCTCTTTCCATCTAAAATCTATACTCTTCATTGTAGAAAAACATCCTATGTATGACATGGTTTGACCTGAAACTGGTCTTGTGAAAGAAGATTCTTTAGAAACAGGTTAGCAACTGTGCTTCAGTCTTGTAAGACAGACACTATATAATTTTTTACTATGAGTGTTTTAATTATCTAATGCTAAGTCAAAATACAGGCAAAACATAATTTTAAATACATGCAAAAGCACCCCCAAAAGTTGAGTCCAAGTAATCATTTTCTAAAATACAGATTTTTAATTACTAATGGTCTTAAACTTCTGTTTAAAAAGGATGAGCATAGGTAGAGATAGAAAGTTTTAGAGAAATCCAAAGCAAACTTTTTAGTAAGTCAATTTCTATATATATATGCTAGCTCTCATTAGGAAATATTGAAAATCTCCTGTTCAAACCTATTCTCCTAAAACCTGTAGCCATGTTCATACTCAAAAAAAAAAAAAAAAAAAAAAAAAAAAGAGAGAGAGAGAGAAGAAATCTTCAAAAGCTAATTATTTTTACACTACAGTTCCTCATGTAGCCAATGGACTTTATCCTTTGCCAAAAAGACCAAAACTGTTTTTTAAATTGAAAAAGCAACTTCGAAAATGCACTAAGCTTAAGTCCTCTTTTATAAGCTCTCAAATTAAGTTAAATTAATTTAAGCTTTCATGCAATACATTCCATTTTAGTGGACTCCAAAAATTAATATTGTACCTCCCAATACTCCAATAAGGTGAATGTAAAAAAAATTATACTAGACTCAAAATGTTCAATATCACATGTAAAAAAATTAGTAAAGAAATTCTATCCTGAGGAATGTTTTATCCTTTTTACTTTATACTTTTACTAATGGGTGACTTTCTATCATTTTGTAGAAATGTTGCTGCTGTTGGGTAAGAATTCTGTATAGTTGAGCCCTTAACCATAGTCTGGAAGAAATTTAACATAAAGACAAGTTAAAATGACGATAGCATTGTTTATCCCATAACTGATGAACTAACAAGTCTAACTATTAAGTTTTACAAAACCACCTTTACCATCTTTTCTTGGTACTCTTAAAAAGCTTTGCAAAGGTACTAAGAAAGAGTTCCAGAGCAAGACATTCAGTGAAGTTAGTTTGTTGACTGGTTGGTTGGCTGAATAGGTCATTGGTTGGTTGAACAATTAATTTTTAAACATTTATCTTAGACTCCTGAACCAAGAAAATGGATTTTGGAGCAGTTGTTTGGAGAATCAAGTTTCTTAAAACTCCTTTAGAGCCTACAGTTTCTCAAGGCAGTCAAGGGAAAGCACTGGGACCTTTTTAAAGTACTAGCAGTTAACAAGGAAAATGCTCTCAAAAGATCATTAAGAAATTCTCCAGGGACACCTGGGTGGCTCAGTCAGTTAAGCGCCCAGCTCTTGATTTCGAATCGGGTCATGATCTCCAAGGTTCATGAGATCGAGCCCTGAATCTGGCTTTGCACTGACAGTGCCAAGGCTGCTTGGAATCCTCTCTCTCCCTCTCTCTCTGCCCCTCCCCCACTCATGTTCACTCTCCCTCTCTCTCTCAAAATAAATAAACTTAAAAAAATTTTTTCTGCCAAAGGTTATAACCACTTTGTTGTAGATTCCAGCTACCCCAACAGATATTCCAGTGATGCCTTCCAGAAGCATCAATTTGAGAAGGCAAGATGCCCTAACTACCTCTTTACAGGGTGAGTCAGTTTCTAAACAATGCAATTTAAAACATCTGTCCTCACCTGCTCTTAGAGGGATACTGAGAAGATTCAGAAGAAAATGACTGACAGCAGCAGAAGAGGACAGCCAATACTGGGCTACGCACGAGTGTCTGTGACCCTTGAACAATGTGGGGGGTTAGGTGGGTAGGCCTACCCCATACACAGTCAACAATCCTCATATAACTTCTGACTCCTCAAACACTTAACTACTAAGAGCCTACTGTTGACCAGAAATCTTACTGGTAACATAAACAGCCAATTAACCCAAATTTTGTAAATGTATTATGTACCATACTCTTATAACAAAGTAAGCAAGAGAAAAGAAAGTGTTATTAAGAAAATCAAGGAAGAGAAAATACATTTACAGTACTGGATTGTATTTATATAAAAAAAAAAGTCCATGTATAAGTGGACATTCACACAGTTGAGACATTCATTGTTTAAGGGTCAAATGCACTTGATTGCCAGTGCCTGCAAAAGAACCTTATTCTTAGGGGAAGATGATTGCCCTGATCCATTTACCTCCTTATTACTGATCAAGCCTGAGAAAAGGAAGCCCTCAATGGGCCCCTGGCTTCTTCCACATTGGCTCATTATACTTAACTGCTTACCTGTTATTTAATTAGCAGCCAGAGCTAATAGATCAAAGATATTTCTGATTTGAATGTTCCAGTTAAGTACCCATGGTGACATTCTAATATATTTTCTGTTGCCCATAAATTGACTAATAAACTAAAGTAACTGCTATTGGGGATTTGACTATAATGATCTACAAATAAAAAGTTAACCTCAGTTAAGATAAAAAGAAAATATCCAGGAAAATTATCTCTGAAAGGAAACAAAGAAACTGATCTGGCCATCTCATTGTCAGTCTCCCCCAGGTTGAACCTGTAGAGTGGAAAGAGATGAGATTGAACTTCATGATATTTAAAGAGAAAAACTTCTTCCGGCTTCGGTTTAGTACTATCGGAAAAATAAGGTCATTACTTAATTCTTTGTTGTTGAAAGGTATGAATTTCTCGTCATCAAGATTTCCTTCCCAAGGACATGATTTATGCAAAAAGAAACAAAAATGGTCAATGCCTATCTATTGGTTTGGACTCAAAACAACAGCAGCAACAACAACAAACTTGCTAATGGTCTTTTAACAAAATAAGAATAATCCCATGTGGACATACTTCACACAAAGTAATATCACTTGGACCTCACATTAGTTAGAAAGCTTTTGCTACCTTCATGAATGATGTTCCAAAAGACAGGGCAAGGGAAGACGGCATTGTAAAGAGGCTACGTCTGACAGAAAAAAATCTTATTTGGTTATTAACATTTCCACTACTGCTGGCTTGTCTAACACAGGACTGGCTGTGTTCTCTTCTCCCAACATCGAGAAACAATGGGACCCTGCAGATGAAATGTGTCATCCTCCACCCATAGGCGCCTTCACAGGAAGGAGAGTGTTGGATCAGATACCCAGAAGCTGTGACATCTGTAACTCAATTAATTCCAATTAAAAGTACAAAAGAAAACATTAATAATAGTAACAATAATAAATTTTAAAACCCTGTATGTAAGTGGCATTGGAAGAAGGGGGGAAACAACCTTTTTTTTTTTTTTTTTAAGCAACAGCTGTGCAGACTAATTTTTTTTTTTTTAAATCATTCATATACTTTCCAAAGCATCCATTCCCAACTGCTGCCTTCGTACTGGCAAACCCAAGAAATTCAAGACATGTAAACAAGAATAGATTTGCCCTTAAATCCCAAGGTCAAAGGCAGCATCTGTTGTTTCAGAGAACAAGGAGGGCTTTCTTTTTGCTGGTTAGTTTGTTGTGGGTTTTTTTAACAGAAAAAAAAAATGTAAGCATAAATTTTCTAGATGTTTCCTCATCACCTTAGGTGGTGCAAAATAGAAAAACCTGCATAAAAGAAAACAAACATCCCGTGTTTTGATATTTGAGTTGCATGGATGAAAGGCTGGCCATGCTGTGATTTTTAAAGCTGACAGGAAAATTCATTTTCATACCAAGTTCCCCTCATGCCATTTGGCTATTAAATTATTCAAGGAATTTCTCTGCTTCTAAAGATTAATAACATCAACCCAAACCATTTCTGAAAAGTACTTTCACCTCCTGTAGGAGACAGATGGACCACAGGAAAGCAGCCTATCATATTACAGGCAGACAAAAAGATTTCAGATTACCAGATTAACACACCAGGCGGGGAAAAAATGATGGCAGTGGCAAGATATGAAATGCTGACAAATGGAACCAAATATTCTTCAGAGCCTTCTTTGTGAAGATAAACATAATTTGGAGTCCATTGCATTTCAATTTTACCTGTCTCGCGTTCACAAACCCAGCTAATTAGCATAATGTCAGTTCCAATTTAACCAAAGCCTTCGAAAATCTAGTGGAGCCTTATTAAAATACATTGGTATCAGGGGACAAAGGCACCACCTGCTTTAAAGGCCTTTTGTGTTCTAGTAAGAAAGTGTTTTAAAATCTGGGTATATAGTTTGGATCCACAGTATTGCAGACTGTGGGCTTTTTTTCTTGGTACTTTCTGTGTATTTAAAACATCAGCATCCCTTGAGAAGACATTCTTGCTCCTATAAAACCTAACACTTCCTAATTATCAATTCTCTCATAAATAAAGGGATTTCCCAAAAGTTGTATTTCAGAAAGCGTCAATATGAAACGATTACAATACTATTAAAATCTATGAATACGTGATCTGTATTTGTAGATTCACAGAAGCAGGCAGTGTTTATTTTTTCATGTATATATATATATATATGTATATGTATATGTATACATAATATACATATATATATTTAATTCTTATTTATTTTTGAGAGAGAGACAGAGTGCGAGTGGGGAAGAGCCAGAGAGAGAGGGAGACACAGAATCCGAAGCAGGCTCCAGACTCTGAGCTGTCAGCACAGAGCCTGAAGCAGGGCTGGAACTCACGAACCGTGAGATCATGACCTGAGCCGAAGTTGGATGCCCAACTGACTGAACCACCAGGCAACCCATGAATACACTTTTTAATTAAATACTTAAATTTAATTCCACAAATAATGCAAGAAACATTCTCATTTTAAAGTGAATAATTCACAGAAAGGTCAAGTACTGTGCTCCCTCCTCCCTTACCAATCCCACTCTCGACCATCATGGGTAAACCACTCTACCACTTAGTAAATGCACACTTTCCAGAACTTTTGACAAGCACTTTTTCATATAATATGCTTTAAAAAAAACTGGGATCATACTGTATTTTCTACAATTCCCTGTCACCATCCCAAGTGGCTAGGAACATGTATCAAATGCCATCTGAACACTTGGTCCTACTTCTATTATACACATATGTATGCACACAGGCAAATATACATGTATACTTAAACACAAAATGGCATAAAAATAAGCCTCTTAAGAAAACGCCCCTTTGTTCCTTATTAGTGCTTAGCTACCTAGGGAATGTATAAGGCAGATAAAGCAAAAGCACTCCATTTCACCAACACAACTTTGACTTTGGTGTCAGTGTTTTTTGTTTTTGTTGTTTGTTTGCTTTCAGTGGGGGGGGGGGGGCACAAAACTGGGGGTCACCAAACTGACCATTGGGCTACATCTGGTCTACCATCTGTTTTTGTATAGCCTGTGAATTAAGAATGTTTTTTCATTATTAAATGTTTGGAGGAAAATATTTTTTAAAGAATAACATTCCATGATAAGTGAAAGTTACATGAAATTCACATTCTGGTGTCCATAAGTGTTTGACTGGAAGGCATGTTCATTTTGCTTGTTTCCTATGGCTACTTACTCCTACAAGGGCAGTAACTCAGAAGTTGCGACAAAGAGGGGTGCCTGGGTGGCTCAGTCGGTTAAGTGTCCGACTTCGGCTAAGGTCATGATCTTGAGGTTTGTGGGTCCGAGCCCCGCGTCAAGATCTGTGCTGACAGCTCAGAGCCTGGATTCTGCTTCAGATTCTGTGTCTTCCTCTCTCTCTCTCTGTCCCTCCCCCACTTATGCTCTGTCTCTCTTTCTCCCTTAAAAATAAATAAACATTAAAAATAATTTTTAAAAAAAGTTGCAGCAAAGACTGTAATTCCACAAAGCCTGAAATATTTACTATCTGGCTCTTTCTGGAAAAAGTCTGCCAACCTCTGTTTTAGTCCATGAGATTTAGTTTTCTAATATCTCACTTGTAAAACAATTCTTTAAATGCCATGTAGACACTCCTCTTTTAGTGGGTAAAGATAACCAAAGTATGCAGATAGGCAGGAGTAGAAAAAGGTCACTTAGTACAACAAACAGGTAATATACATATGGACTTCTCTTTCTAGATTTTCCAAAAATTCTCTTGGTCCTAAAATATTACTTATAATCTGCTAATGAAGTAAAGGTGCCATGGATTATGTTGCTAGAAAGTCTAACCCATTTGTCCACCTGTTGAGCACCTACTGTGTTCCAGGTCGGTGCAGGGCACTGACAATTCCCGAGTCAACAAGATGGACATCATCTCTGCCCTCAGGGACTCCCAGCCCAGTATGTTCATTACAATGTGAGAAGCTATGAAAGCATAGATCAGGGGAGCACAATGGTCTACGGGATGGGGCGGGATTAGAAAAGATTCAAGGTAATTTCACTTTTATTAGATTGAAAACTCAAAATCCAGAGGGTAGTTGCTGCACAAGAAATTAGGTAGCAATGAGAGAATCTGCCACCACCTCACTGTCTCTGTGTTCTCACTCTCTGTTCTTTATAAGCTATGATTGTGAGCAAAAGGAGCATTTAAAAAAAAATTTAATGTTTATTTTTGAAGGAGAGAGAATGTGAGTGGGAGAGGGGCAGAGAGAGAGGGAGACACAGAATCCGAAGCAGGCTCCAGGCTCTGAGCTATCAGCACAGAGCCTGACATGGGGCTCGAACTCACAATCTGTGAGATCATGACCTGAGTGAATTCGGTCGCCCAACTGACTGAGCCACCCAAGCACCCCAGCAAAGGGAGCATTTTAGCCTCTAATTAAGATGGGATCTTGGTGCACCTGGGTGGCTCAGTCAGTTTAATATCCAACTCTGGATTTCAGCTCAGGTCATGATCCCAGGTTGTGGGATCGAGCTCCACGTTGGACTCCACACTAGGTGTGGAGCACGCTTGAGATTCTCTGCTCTTTCTTCCCCATTCATGCATGCTCTCCCTCTCTCTAAAATTGAAAAGAGAGAGGGAGATGCAATCTCAATCCAGTTTATGACTAAGGCCAAACTGTGAGTGCTCTGTACCATCAATAGATTTTGAGTTTAAATTTCATTTTTTTAGTGGATCTCATCCAACCATCAAACCCAAGCCTTCTTCATGGAAAAAAGAAATGAAACTACTGCACATACTGTGTATATATCCACTAACCACCCCATGGCATTTAAAAACGCAAAGCAAAAAGTCACCCTGCCTTATTCCACGGTGTAATCCCAGCAGCTACTCCCAAGTAGAATTCCACCTAGATAGGAGAGGCTTTGTGTTCCTATAAAAGAAATCAACAGTATTTTTTTATACACCTGAAATCCCCAGACACACAAAGTGAGGAGAAGAGGAGACGAATGGGAAAAAGATGATTTCAGCAATATTCTGCAATCCTGACGTAGGGTGGAGGAGTTTGGGTGACGCTTAGTGACTTCAAGGTCCTGCGCCTTTAAGGCTTGAATTCTTTTGAGTAACTGAACTATGGGGACATTCAAATTGGGTCAGAGTCTCTCACTCTTACAGGCTTCCTTGGTGTCCTATGTTCCTGTTGACTTCATACAGAACTAAGCAAGCATAAAAGGTCTCTAGAGAGAAGCAGCAACTGGAATCTGGGACAGAAAGAACAAAATGACTTCACAGTGCTGCCACTAGGTCTCTGTTATTTTCACAGAAGGCTGAGTGAGCCCTGTTGAGTAAAGCTGTATCTGACACTATCTGTACTGGTTTTCCATTAGGGCCTGAGTTGGTGGGGGTCAGGTGTTCTTATTCATCTAATTGATGGTAATTAGATGGGCTAACTTTGCCTACACAAAGAACTAGGTTTGAAAGTTAGGTTTTGTGATTCACCAAAGATAAAACTCATGAAAGGGACCTGGAGCTAAACTTTCAGAATCACCAGGGTTTTTGAGCCACAAATATCCAGGCATCACCTAGCTCCAAAACGGAAAGATGAACCGAATCTTCGGGGAGAGACCGGTTTGTTAAACAGAACTCAGCTTGGCTGGTACTGTTTCTAAGAGGTCAGCCTTTCTCTCTGCAAACAGGCAGAGACCAGCCAGACCATCTCTTCAAGAAGTTGCCCAAAATCAGAGTGGCAGGAAGAAAGTAACAACGGTTCAATAAACGGAGTCCAAAGGCCAAATCTGTCTGCTGATCAGGAGCCATGTCTAGGGATTAGTAGGAAGCTCTGGACATCTGGGTGGCCCCAAGTATTCCTTTGCCATTAATTACATGAGTTGTTGCTAATAAAAGTTATTTAACAAGTAAAAATTTCTGGATGTCCACTTAAATTTAAATTTCAGACAGACTAACGCTTCAGTAGAAGTATGTCCCATAACTAAGAATATGATAATGGAATATACTTCTACTAAAAAAAAATAATCAGTTGTTTATCCAAAATTCAAATGGTCATACTTAATCCACATAGTTTTCAAGTTGTTCAAATATTACATGCGTATAGCTATAAGACATACACTAAAATGTTATTCATTGTTGATCTGAAATTTAAGTTTAATGGAGCGTCCTACATTTTATCTGGCAAATTTAGTCACAGAGAACACAAGCAGCCGTGGTCAGTGACATCTTAAAGACTTGGGGAAGCAGGCTAGAAGACCACTTTGGAAGGGTTTATCTTGGACTTTGATTCATTAATTGACGTTTGCAGAAGGGCCAGGAGGGCAGGCATTTTTATCTTAAATACGCTTTTACCACTCATGTGGAAAAGAGGCAAACATTGCTGACACCAACGATTTGTGACAGGAAGCAAATCCCAGAGTCCATGCAGCGTTAGTTAGGGCCACTGGGTTCCCAAGCCTCCTCTCCTCCATCCTCCAGACATCATAATGAATGAGGTCCATATTGATCCTCTTGGGTCCCTGTGGGTTTAATTTGTTTAGAGGTATTCATCTAAGATGGTGTAGTATGCGGTGGGAGAGGTGAGTTGAAAATATTTCCAATAAATAGGCTAGGATTACACATTGCAGGTCCCTACAAAACCATCACGCCCAGAGTTCTGGGTAGACAAAGAGGAGAGTGACCAAAAGTAATCAGTAAAACCAAGAGGAAAACTACAAAGGGGTTTTGACCGTATCTTTGCTTTAAAATGCTTTTTAGGGGGTGCCTGGGTGGCTCAGTCGGTTGAGCATTTGACTTCAGCTCAGGTGATGATCTCACAGTTCATGAGTTCAAGCCCCGCTTCAGGCTCTGTGCTGACAGCTCAGAGTCTGGCGCCTGCTTCGGATTCTTTGTCTCCCTTTTTCTCTGCTCCTCCCCCACTCACACTCTGTCTCTCTCACAAAAATAAATAAACATAAAATTTTTTTAAATAAAATACAATGCTTTTTAAAATATATTAGCTCAGGAGCGCCTGGGTGGCTCACTGGGTTAAGTATCCAACTCCTGATTTCTGCTCAGGTCATGATCGTGAAATCAAGTCCCGTGTTGGGCTCTGCACTGAACGTGGAACCTGCTTGGGAGTCTCTCTCTCTCTCTCTCTCTCTCTCTCTCTGCCCCTCACCCACTCATGCTCACTCGTGCTCTGTCTCTCAAAAATAAATAAATAAGCATTTAAAAAATAATAAAATAAAATTTATTAGCTCATTTCTTCTGCTTTATTATGTAATGTACATGAAAAATAATTAGTAATCTTGGGTACTTGAACTGCCTCAAGTTACCTTTCTAGATATTGATTCTCACTATAAGGTACTGTAGGCAGATATACAAAAGAAGCAGGCATCTAGTCTAAAAGAGTAGCAGTTTCTCCATAAAGTGTCCAGAAGGCTTATGTCCATCTCTTTCTCCCAGAGGAAAAAAAAATTCCCAGATTCCCTAATTACTTAGGTTTAGACAAAACTATAATGAGTCGGTACAATCTATGCCAGTGATTCTCAAACGCTGATGTGCATAAAAATCACTTGGAAGGTTATCAAAACACAGACTGTTGCCTTCATCCCCAGAATTTCTAATTTTTTAGGTGTGGGGTAGGGTTTAAGAATTTGCATTTCTTAAATGTTCCCAGATGATGCTAATGCTTCTGGTTCGAAGATCATCTTTTGAGAAACCAGGGCCTGTGCAATTATAAGTAATGGTATTGTTTAATACAATTGTTCACATTGAGTCTTTATGATTTGTCACACCATAAAGGCAAACCACTCCTACCCTTGAATGTGCCCTTCCTAGATTCTTATCTTGTCTGCTTATATTTTTAGACTGTCTAGAAAGTCCCCAACTCACAAACACCATACTTAGAATCATCCCCTCCTACAGGATGTCTGCTCCGGCCCCCAAAAACCCCCACTGCCAATAACACAAGAAGCATTATAAAAAATGATGAAGTTTTAGAAATCTATGCTAAAGAAAGGAAAGAAGCTATGCCATCCCCGGAATGGGACTCCCACTTTAAGACAAAAAATGATTTCTGGAATGGATGAGGAAGGAGGATCTAAGATGCAAATACACCTTAGTGTGATTTAGTCTAACTAGGGGATGGGTCTCCCTTTTGCTACACTGAACCAGGGCTGAAGTCAGAGAGGTTAGTAATCCTGAGCATGGACTGAAGTAGCCAGCAAACCTGGTGGAAAAACACAAAGAACCTGCAGAAAATTGCATCAGGGAGTAGCTGATAGATGGCAGTTACAGAGTCAATGCCGTGTGTGTGTGCTCACCAACTACTTCTCTTGCCTCCTGAGCACATGACTTCCCTTTCCTGGCCCCATGCATCTGGGAGGAGTCAAGTGACTGATTCTGCCGAGTAGAATATGGTCAGAATGTCTAGACAGTTCCAGGCCTGACCTCTAAAATGACCTATAAATCGATCCCATTTACAATTGCATCAAGAGCCATAAAATACCTAGGAATAAACCTAACCAAAGATGTAAAAGATCTGTATGCTGAGAATTATAGAAAATTTATAAAAGAAATTGAAGAAGACACATAGAAATGGAAAAACATTCTATGTTCACGGATTGGAGGAACAGATATTGTTAAAATGTCAATACCACCCAAAGCAATCTACACATTCAATGCAACCCCAATCAAAATTGCACCAGCATTCTTCTCAGAGCTAGAACGAGCAATCCTAAAATTTGTATGGAACCACAAAAGACCCCGTACAGCCAAAGAAATGTTGAAAAAGAAAACTAAAGCTGGAAGCATCATAATCCCAGACTTTAGCCTGTACTAGACAGCTGTAATCATCAAGACAGCCTGGTATTGGCACAAAAACAGACATATAGACCATGGAATAGAATAGAGAACCCAGAATTGGACCCACAGATGTATGGCCAACTAATCTTTGACAAAGCAGAAAAGAGTATCCAATGGAAAAAAGACAGTCTCTTTAGCAAATGGTGCTGGGAGAACTGGACAGCAACATGCAGAAGAATGAAACTGGACCACTTTCTTACACCATACACAAAAATAAACTCAAAATGGATGAAAGACTTAAATGTGAGACAGGAAACCATCAAAACCCTAGAGGAAAAAACAGGCAACAACCTCTTTGACCTCAGCCACAGCAACGTCTTACTCAACACATCTCTGAAGGCAAGAGAAATAAAAGCGAAAAGAAACTATTAGGACCTCATCAAGATAAAAAGCTCCTGCACAGCAAAGGAAACAATCAACAAAACTAAAAGGTAACCGACAGAATGGGAGAAGATATTTGCTAATGACATATCAGATAAAGGGTTAGTATCCAAAATCTATAAAGAACTTACCAACTCAACAGCCAAAAAACAAATAGTCCCGTGAAGAAATGGGCAGAAGACATTAATAGACGCTTTTCCAAAGAAGACATCCAGACCAACAGACACACGAAAAGATGCTCAACATCGTTTATCATCAGGGAAATACAAACAAACAAACAAACAAACAAACAAAAAACACATTGAGATACCACCTCACACCGGTCAGAGAGGCTAAAATTAACAACTCAGGCAATGACAGATCTTGGTGCAGATGTGGAGAAACAGGAATCCTCTTGCACTGTTGGTGGGAATGCAAATTGGTGCAGCCACTCTGGAAAACAGTGTGGAGGTTCCTCAAAAAATTAAAGATTGAATTACCCTATGACCCAGCAATAGCACTACTAGGAATTTATCCAAAGGATACAGGAGTGCTGATTCATAGGGGCACATGTACCCCAATGTTTATAGCAGTACTATTAACAATAGCCAAATTATGGAAAGAGCCCAAATGTCCATCAACTGATGAATGGATAAAGAAGATGTGGTACACACACACACACACACACACACACGCACACAATGGAATACTACTCAGCAATGAGAATGAATGAAATCTTGCCATTTGCAACAATGTGGCTGGAACTGGAGGGTATTATGCTAAGTGAAATAAGTTACTCAGAGAAAGACAGGTATCATATGTTTTCACTCACATGTGGAATTTGAGAAACTTAACAGAAGAACATGGGGGAAGGGAAGGGAAGGGGAGAAAAAAAGTTACAAACAGAGAGGGAGGGAGGCAAACCATAAGAAACTCTTAAATACAGAGAACAAACTGAGGGTTGATGAGGGGGAAGGGTAGAGGAGAAGAGGGGTGATGGGCACTGAGGAGGGCACTTGTTGGGATGAGCACTGGGTGTTGTATATAAGCAACGAATCATGGGAATCTACTCCCAAAACCAAGAGCCCACTGTATACACTGTATGTTAGCTAACTTGACAATAAAATATATTTTAAAAATAGATAAATAAAATAAAACAACCCATAAAGATGGACACTCTCTTCTGCTGCCTTTGCAGGAGTCCCTGAGAAGGCCCTAGGGGACATGGTGTGACTGGATGAAAGTCACCAGTATACAGTGGTTAGAGGAGAGCCGCTCATCCGGAACACTGGTTCTGGGTTTGGCAAGAGGAAGACACAGACTTTAGAGCATGAAGCCACAGAGATTTGGTGGTTGTTACTGCAGCATAGCCTAGCCTTTCCTAACTAATACAACTACAGAAGATAAGGTATAACAATTGTCCCTTCCTCATCTGAGCCAAAGCAGACTGATGCCACATTCTGTTCTTCTGTATTACATAGAACCTATATTGTCTTTACTCCGGACCAGTGGCTCTCCAATTTGGCTCATTAAGAAAATCACTTGTTTGGAAAAAGAATCCTGAGCTCTCTCCAAACCTACTGAATCAGAATCTTCAAGTTTGAGAGAGGCCACAGGCTTCTTAAACACAGGGCCAATTGGCTTGCCTAGGGCTAAATTGAAATGTCCCTTTCAGAGGGCTAGTTTGCCCCTATCTGGAGACTAGGTTATGCCTTGTCAGGTGCATAGTTTAGGACATTTTGGAAGGCTACTAATCTTTACCAAATTATTTTTGAAGTGAGGATTTTAAATTATGTATTGGCAGAAATCAAATATTCAAGTATAATGGATTTAATTAATTTAAGAGCTTCTCTTTTAAGATGATGCAATAATTGGCATAAAGCCGAATGCCCGAAATACCTACCAGTGAGGATTTAAATGCTCAATTAAAACAATTTGAGTTTTATTGGTTGTGAAGGAGATATTTAAATATGTAAACAAGATTGACTCCCTAAGCTCTCCAGCTTGACAGTAATTTCTGCCTACCTTTCCTCATCCCCTTTAAAGGAGTTTCTTGGGGGGTGGGAGGGAGGGGAGGGTGGGTGATGGGTATTGAGGAGGGCACCTTTTGGGATGAGCACTGGGTGTTGTATGGAAACCAATTTGTCAATAAATTTCATATATAAAAAAAATAATAAAGGAGTTTCTTGGGGTGCTCAGGTGGCTCAGGGGGTTAAGCATCCGACTCTTGATCTCAGCCCAGGTTATGATCTCATAGTTGGCAAGTTTGAGCCCTACTTCAGGCTCCATGCTAACAGCACAGAGACAGCTTAGGATTCTCCCTCTCCCTCTCTCTCTCTCTCTGCCACTTCCCTGCTTGCACAGGCCCGATCTCCTCTCTCTCTCTCTCTCTCTCTCTCTCTCTTACTCCCTCTCTCTCTCTCTTCAAAAAATAAATAAACTTTAAAAAAAAAACCCAGGACTTTCCATGCCCCTTGAGGATGAGGGCAGTCAGAGTGGACTTGGGCCATCATAAAAAGTAATTGAGGAAGCCCGGCTTGAGAATCTACTCTTGGTCAGAGCACAAGAGTACCACCTAAACTGTCTAAGACTGACAAGTCCTTGTTGATCCTCAAATATAACATCAACACTACCTCAGGGCCTTTGCACTTGCTATTTCTGCTATAGTCTTCCTGTAGTTGTCTGAAAGACTTGCTCCTACACTTCCCTTCATGCTCAAATGTCACTATCCTTAAGGCCGCCCGCTCAATGAAAAAGAACCCCTCACACACACACACACGCATACACACACACTTCCTTGTACCTTATTTTATTTTTCCTCCTAGCAGTTTCACCATCTAACATGCTAAATATTACTTGTTTATTTGTATATTATCCACTTCTCTCACTTACATGAGTTTCATGTATCCTTAGGGTTTAGAAGCTGGCAGACACATAAGTGTGCTCAATAAATATTTTGAATGAATAAATAAGCAAAAAAAAGTTTAATGAACTTAAATATTTGAGTATTTGGGGGATTCTAAATAAAAGATGAGTATGGACTGGGCCCTGATATACTGACTATATGAATGAGAGGGTCTTCTTATGATGAGATTGGATAGTTCTCATTCCATACTGTTTACTAATCTGTTCCATTCTGGGCAAATTTGCCACAGGTGATATTCTACCTAAAAGAGTTGCCCCCAAAATATTTAATTTCTCATGTCCAGAAAAATATACCTGAACCAAACATTTTTTGTTTGCAAATATATGTTCTAACACCACATATATATATGGATACATATATATATCTCGAGATATATATAGGCCTGCAGATAAGCTATGTTCTAAAAACATGTAACTCAGGGCCTGATCCTCCTCAAAGGGATATAATTAGGTGGTAGGGTGGCCAGTTCACAAGCTACTGAAGCACCTCCACCCCAGCCCCCAATAATAGTCACGTGACATGGGAAAGCATGTCCAGGTCAGGAGGAGAAGGTTAAGAGTGCCCCCTTTCTCCTATTGTCTCAGTGCAGGAATGGCTGTAAGCAAAATTGTAGAGAACTCTAGATTTGACCTCAGTCCTACCAGGACCTTTCTAACTTCTCCTGAGGCCACAGTCTCAAGTCCCCACCCTGTAAGAGCCCAACTGCATCCTTAACCAGTCTTTCAGAAGGAGAATGTTGCAACCACTAAAATACCCTTTAGAAATTTGTTCAATACAAGAGGATTAAGAAAAAAACAAACTCCGTAATTATTTGCCCATGAATATTATTGATACTTAAACAAAGAAAATTTATTTTTCTATAATAAAATATTACAAGAACACAAAATCAAAAGACTAATATTTAATTTCATTGCCATTTATATCGATCATTTATAGATCATTACCATTTTATGCTAACTTGCGTTGCTATAGTGAGATGAAGCATTTGGAGTATGGAGGCAGCTGGTCCGGGGTTTGGATCCCAGTTCTTCTAGTAACTGCCTTTGCGGCCTTCCGGGGACAAAGGCCTCAACTTGTATGAGACTCACAGTCAAATGGGAAAAAAAAATTAATGCATCCCTCTGGATCACCTTGACAGCTAAATAATGCCTCGTCCATACTAAGTGCTTAATTCAAATAAATGTTAATGCTTCTGTCATTTTTAAAAATTACTTAATATTTCAGTAAACATTTTTCATTGCCTTATGAGGCATAAGATTGGCAACTTTACTGCAGTTTAATTATGTTTCACTAATATATATCAAACAAAATTTTTTTTAAGAAAATACTGTAGTAGAAAACTCAGGCCTTCCAGACAGAGAAATGTGTCCAAATCTTTTACTAATGAGTGAGTGTCCTTGGGCCATTTACCTTGAACTCCATGAGTTTCAGTTCCCACATAAAAAATGAGAATAAAAATTCCAACTTTCAGTGTTGTCTTGAGGGTGAGAAATGAAACAAGTAAAAGCCCCTAGCACATAATGGTCCCCACTGATATTCTGAAGGAGTAGATGGCAAAATAAAGAAAATAAGAGAATCAATGCCTCTTCATTTAGGCCAGTCATTAGCTAACAATCAGCCACTGTGAATGATAAAAAGTCTAGTAAAGTCAATAAAATGTGAAGTGAAACCTAATTCACTTTTACAATATGACCTACTTTCAGCTATTTTTGATTCACATGAACAACCAATGTTACAAGGAGCTGATTCTGCAAAGACTGTTCATTAAAAGCATTTTCTTTTCTTTTCTTTTCTTTTCTTTTCATTATGGCTTTCCACTTTGAGGGGTTGAAAAAAAAAGATTTTCAGTGACAAGCATCCGTTGAAAGACCCCTTGTACTCATCTCACGGTGTGACTTTCAAAGTCTATGTAGTGTCAAAGGTTACTGCAGATGCGGGAGGAAAGGAGGACCCAAAGCAAATCGGTTTTTAATTCCACTCAATTATGCAGCTTCGATTAGGCCGCTCTGAACACCCTAAATAGACTATTATTTAGATCTTCGGATCTGAAGGTTTCAAAAAAGAATATTCTGAATGATCTTCTCCCTTCCTATGAAGTACAAGTAGAAACACCTAGGTCTGTGCTCTGTAGAGAAGGCCTAGCTGTGCTGACTTTTCATTTGGGACACAAATGTGCTTCTTAGATACTGACCCCAAATCACTTAAGAACCTTTGAATCTTAGCAAAACAGCTGAAGGAAGATATTTTCAGGTGCTTTGGTGTATCTTTGTAAAGGGCCACTGTCTTTTCTCTCAGGGACTACAGCATTCCTTAAGCAATCGAATCTACCAGATGACCAAGATGCAAGAAGGAAAAATTATTTTCCCAAAGGCTAAACAAGGGGTAATGACTGCCAAACTAATTGTCTCTTAATTTTCTTTTCTACTCCCTCTCTGGCTGGACTTCTAGAGATAGAATATATAGATTTCCCCTTTGTTAATAACGTTAACTCAGGAGGCGGCAGTGTCCTAGCAACAAAAAGCGGGGTTTTGGTGTTTTGGGTTTTGTTTTTGATATCCCAGGGACTCTGCCTTATAAACTGGAGAGGGGTGGGACATTTTATAATTGGGGTATTTCTAACCAGGCAGATGGGAAGTGTGGGAGACAAAAGTTTCTTGGGAGAACCTGATATGTGATCCTTATATTCCGACTATATTTTCCAAACCAACCCAAGTGAGAACCACTGGTCCTTCACCCACTATCCTAATGACAACCACAACAAGCGATTCATCATGCCACCCTCTTCCTATCCTAACAGACCCCTGGGTTAAAACGTCCATGGGCCTCCTACCCAAGGAAGAGTAAATGGCAAGTGAGCGGATGGCATAGATCTGCTTGTCTTCATTTCAAAAAGAGAGAGAAAGAGAGAGAGACAAAAGACATAGATGGTCCTCCCAAAAATAACAGAAAAATTAAGCTATGGAAGTACCAGTGATGACTAAATTTTTGAATTTAACAACATAAACCTTTGAAACTGTGACATGAAAACAATATTTTGTGATCCTCTAAAACTGCAGACGTGTGCTAATCCCAATGAAAGAGAAAAGCACTGGGGACTGTGAATCAGTTCCCAAATCCTCTGGTGAAGAAACTCTTTGAGTGAAGAAAGGAGCCTCCAGTGTCTTACACTATGAATCCAACAACAGGCCCCCAGTTCCACCTCAGGGCCAGGACCACTCCCTGGCGCTTTCCCATAGAGCTTCCATTCAGGAATAACATGGCAAAGAAAACCTCCTAAATGCCAACTGCTGTCATTTCTTAATGTTTTCTGTAACGGCTTGACTTGCTAAAATGACAGGGTTTATTATTTTTAGCTTTCAGCTTTGGTGAGTTGATCAGTCAAAACAAAGTATTAAAATAGCACCTACTTGGTAAATTCAATTTCAGATGACTGCATCTTAAACCCATTATAGACTAATATAAGCTTGACTTTTACATAGCTGAGGAAGTTTGAGAAGAAATAATAAATTCCTAGCTCAAAGAGGCAGGATGAATAACTTCTTTTGTCTTAAATAGGAGTCTATTTTGGAAGCAAATCCCAAAGGAAGTCAATGATAAACAATAGATTCATTTAAATCATTTTAGGACAAATAGCAATGAGGGTTTAAGGGAGTTTCTGAAAGTTCTAATGTTCCATCCAGCACATGTGAAATGCTTGAGATCTCAGTTAAATGCAGCATTACAAATAAGTAAGTAAGGGGCGCCTGGGTGGCTCAGTCAGTTAAGCATCTGACCTAGGCTCAGGTCATGATCTCACAGTTCGTGGGTTTGAGCCCCGTGTCAGGTTCTGTGCTGACAGCTCGGAGCCTGGAGCTTGCTGCGGATTCTATGCCTCCCTCTCTCTCTACCCCTCCCCCACTTGTGCTCTTTCTCTCTCTCTCTTTCTCTCTCTCTCTCAAAAATGAATAAACATTTAAAAAAATTAAAAAAACAAATAAGTAAGTAAAGTAAATGGTGGTCCAAGTCACACATGTTTTCTATGAAGAACATAACATTTTTTTTTCTTTGAAAACCTCCTTTAAAATAACCTAGCTGGCTCAGCCAGTAGAGCATGTAACTTCTTATCTCAGGGTTGTTAGGTCAAGCCCCAAGTTGCCCAACGTGGCAGTTTGCCCAAACACAGAGTTTGTTTAAAAAATAAAAATTAAATTGAATTAATTGAATTAGTAAAATAACCTAAACAATAATGAAAAATTATCTTGTGATAATATAAGCCACAGAAAGCTTTTTTAATCATTTTAAAATAACTTTTGTTCCCACTTTTTAAAATAATGCAAGTATAGGGTAAACTGGGTAAGGTATATGGGAACTCTGTACTATTTTTGGATTTTTCTCTTAAAAAGACAAGCTATTCTAAAATTTAAAAAAATATTTTTTAAAAAAGTTTTGTTTTACTGGAGAGTATTTGGGAAAAAAAGAAAATTGTAAAAAGGAAAACCACCTATAAAAATAGGTATACATACATATAAACTATAACTCTGTATATATGTGGTCTTATAGCCTGTCTTCTTTGGATTATTATGGCATTTTCCCATATCATTAAAAATTCTTCATAAAAATTGTTTTAAATTTTTTTTTCAACGTTTTTTCTTTATTTTTTGGGACAGAGAGAGACAGAGCATGAACGGGGGAGGGGCAGAGAGAGAGGGAGACACAGAATCGGAAACAGGCTCCAGGCTCTGAGCCATCAGCCCAGAGCCCGACGCGGGGCTCGAACTCACGGACCGCGAGATCGTGACCTGGCTGAAGTCGGACGCTTAACCGACTGCGCCACCCAGGCGCCCCTTCATAAAAATTGTTTTAAAGGGCTGTTTATCATTATATCATATGGCTAAACCCAAAAATTTGTTTAGTCATTCTCCTACTGTGGGATATTTAACTTGTTTACTATTTTTAGTTACTGGAATTAGCTTTGTGCATATTTCTGATCATTTCTTCAAAGATGGATGCACACTTTTGGACATGGCCAAACTGCTTTCCAGAAAATTAACTTATTCTTGAAGAGTATGCATCACCCCACCTCAGCTCCAAGCACTACCACACATGACAACCTTCCACAATGGGAGTGCAGCCAGTTTAGCGTTAGGGTTCTTCCTGGGAAGAGCCTCAGGACTGACTGTCTGCTGTGAGTCAGGGCTGCTAGAGCCAAAGAAAGGTGTGAGATGCTCAAATGTCTCCAGGTAATCCTCCTGCCAGCCAACCTCCTGCTGAGTCGGCTATAACCAAAAGCCAGGTGCATTTACTCAAACAAAATCTACCGAAATTGGTGTAAGGGGAAGAATGGCTAAGACAGAAAGATTTTACAAGAGTTTGAGGTGTCATATTTGGCCCAGATTATTCTCAACAAATGAAACACAAACAGAGATACTTGGATATTGTCTATAATGATTCTGGAAAAACCTCAGCTGGGGGTGGGAATATTGTTTCCCTAGGAGTTATTTGCAAACTTGATGGCACTTTACCTTGGCAGAATGACTGTAAAGCAATATTGGGGGGCGGGGGGGTTGAGATGGGGAGGCTAGAGATCTGTGAGTTTCTGAGAAAGAAGAATCATTCTGCCCAAAATGCCAATAGCATAGTAACATTCTTGAAGATACTTTGACCAGAACAAGCAGCAGAGGGGCTCTTTTTAATTTTAAATTCAAATTTAACATTTGGAAATTTAACATAAAATCTGGCTCCCTCAGAAAATCGGAAGACCTGACAACATTGGGCCTAAATTCCCACGGCAACAAGTGAGACCAGTCTCATGAATTTGAATTACCTGCCTGCCAAGCCCCTTCCTAACCACAAGGTCTTACAAGGAGTTTTTCAGTTCCTTGGACTGAGAAAATTCTAGGAAGGCCTCAAGGAGATCCCCACCATTGTAACCATCACCACCACCACCATCCCAACCGGTCAAGCATTGGTGCCTCCTCCACCAAAGAAACCGGACTCCAAACTTCAGAGGAACTTCAAGTACACCAGCAACTCCAAACCAAAAGCCTTAGCAGACATGGAGCCAAGAAAAAAGAAGACATAAACAACATCAAGGACCCTCATGAAGAAAGGTATCCTTCCAGAACCACACCTCTCGTTCAGACTCCTAGATTACCTCTCCTATGGCCCTGGCCTTGTCACTTAGTCCCTCTAAGCTCCAGTTTCCCCATCTGCAAAACGGGGATAACAAGACATCCTTCACAAGGTTGCTGGGAGGTCTGAACGAGGTCATGACTATGAAAATGTCCTTCCTGCAGCTTGGGCTCAGTCAATGCCAGGTGAATGTGAAGCTAGTTAATATCGCTTTAACTTCCTCTACACCTAGAGTGACATGTCCCCGCCTGGAGAGCTGCACCTGGAGATCTAAAATACCACTACCTTATCTGCCCAGGGTCACAGGGTATTATTAGCTGCTTCCTGTAACCTCTGGTATCAAATGGGTTCATTTGTTTTATCATTGTTTATTTGATGGTGCTTTGAACAAGCATTAACTAAGCACCTACAATGTGCTAGGGGCAGAGATACCAAGGGGAAAAGATTACAACTGCAAGGAAATCAAAGTATAGGACAAAAACAAGCATATAACCCATGATTAGCACTTAGTGTCATAAATCCTCCATCAGAGATATGTAATGGAGTTCAGGGAATGCGGGGTGACTGACGGCCTCCATGTGAAAGAGAGCCAAGAGATCAGGAAAGAAAGAGAGCTTTAATTTCCACCTAAAGGCTGACTGGAAATTCACCCAGAAGACAAAAAGAAAAGATGCTTTTTCAGACAGAAGGCAGAAAAGCAAAGGCATGAAGAAAGTGTCGTGATGCTTTTTAGGAAATACAAGTAGTGTGGCATAACTAATGCAGGTGCTAGGGAGGGAGTGGGGCAGGGGTTAAGCTCGAGGAGAGAGCAAGCTTGGATTTTGGAAATAAGAACGGTTTTAAGAACTGGAAGGAGGTGTCAGGTTTGGCTTTTAGAAAGAGATTACCCAAGCAGCCTGTTGGCTATTTAGTTTCTCTCTCTCCCTCTCTCTCTCCACATTCACACCCCCTCCACTATGACTGTAGGAATGCAAGTGCCCCTCCCTGAGGAGATGGGGGTAAAAGGAATAGAAAGAATATTGGAGAAGGTGCTTGGGGAGATGAAGGGGAATAATGAAGAAGAGAAGGTGGTACAGACACAGATCATTTCTGGCAGGATCTGTGGGCACCAGAGATTTTCAGGCCATAGGACTAATTCATGGTCACACTAGGATATCCAGAAATGCCCTTGCCCTGCAAGGATCTCAAAAATATGACATTCAGGTGTAGAGTGAAAGAGTCTTCCAAAAATAGGCTAGAATCAAGCTATGTTTCCAGCCTGTTCCTCCTTCTTTCTTTTAAAGATTAACTACCGTAAGGCTTGCCAGAAAAAAAAGAAAAAAAAAAAGAGGGTGGGTCAGGGGAACAGACTCAAGAAGGTCTGGGCAGGCACTGCTGTTTACTCACCACGTCTGACAGAACCATATTGTTTCTGTGCCTCAAACATGCCAGTTATTTCCTCAGGGAGAAGCACAGTATGAAGGGAGGGTAGTCTGTATTAAATTTAAAAACCTGAGTCCTGAACAATTGATCTTAATAAGCTGGATTTGGGGGTTATTTATTTATTTATTTATTTATTTATTTATTTTTGAGAGAAAGAGAGAGAGAGAGAGAGAGAGGTGGAGAGGGAGAGAGATAGAGGATCTTCAGCAGGCTCCACACTCAGCTTGGAGCCCAATGCGGGCTCAAACCCACAAAGCATGAGATCATGACCTGAGCCAAAATCAAGAGTCGAATACTCAACTGACTGAGCCACCCAGGTGCTCCTGGATTGTTGTTTTTCTTTTATATATGCCATAAACTGTCACAACCCCTCTGATGACAGAATCTATTACTCTACTAGTACCGCAGATCACCATCACTTAAGGTGACTTTCAGAGCCTTTTTAGAGATAGGAATGATTAATAGTGTGTCTCCTCAAATACGTCCTCCTAAAAGCCACTCAACAGTAACCTTCTATTGGGGCTCCTGGGTGGCTCAGTCAGTTAAGCGTCTGACCTAAGCTCAGGTCATGATCTCACAGTTTGTGAGTTTGAGCCCAGCGTTGGGCTCTGTGCTAACAGCCTGGAGCTTGCTTCTGATTTTGTGTCTCCCTCTCTCTGCCCCTCCTCCACTCATGCTCTGTCTCTATCTCAAAAATAAATAAAACACTAAAAAAAATTTTTTTTAAAAACAGTAAGTTTCTATGAGCTTGGTTAATATTGGAGAATCTCTCTAATGCAAAAGACCTAGAACTAACACGAAAGAGGCCAGGGCAAAGTCACATTTTATTTATATATCTATCCCCAGGGGCAAGCACAGTGTCTGGCACAATGTTGGCATGCAATAAAATTTTGTTGAAAGGCTAGACAAATAAAAAGAAAATGTATAGGTTATTTATTTAATAATGCAATTTCCAAAGTTTTAGATTTTTAAAAATTGGCGTAAAATTTATATATAACAGTAAAACCTTGCACCGTGAGTAACTTGTTCTGCGAGTGTTCTCCAAGAGAAGCAAACATTTCCAACAAATTTTAACTTGATAAGCGAGGGATGTCTTGTAATACAAATAGCACGTCATGCCGAATGTCACATGATCACAACCAAGCCAATGATTCCTCTCTTTCTCTCTCTGCAGGATTGTGGGTGATCATCTCCCATGCTCAGACACTCAGTCTCAGGCCACAGTGTTTGGCAGTAATCAGTGATTTTTCAGAACAACAGAAGGTGCCCACAACTGGCACTAGTGTACTTTTTGTCACTTCAAAGCACCTATGGAAAGTCCTTTGCTTTTCCATATGAGAGTAAGCTTAGGAATGCTTTGCTTCATTCTAGGTCAGGCTGCCTGCACATATAGACCCTTTGCTCTGCTTCCAGTCACATAAAATACAGTATACGACAAGATTTTATTAATACTGTACTGTAGTCAACATCTGTGCGAGCATATACAATGGCCCTCATGAAGAAAAAGGTTGAAAGGAAAGACAGTAAGAAGGAGATGATTACAGTGGAGGTTAAGAAGGAAATCACTGAGAAGTATGAACAAGGTATGCAAGTGGCCAAAATTGCAAGATTTTATAATGTCTATGTGCATGTCTACATCTCATCTGCCGAGGAGGAGGAGAAAAAGGCAGAGGAATCCCTCACTTCAGATGAGATTAGGGAGATGTGTAAAATGTGGGAAACTGCAAAATTTTGTAGAAAAGCACCATCCAAATAAGGCTGTAGTAGTGCGAGTGATGAATCTGTTTAACAACAATGCAATGTCACATTTCCATGAAATCCTCAAAAGGAGGTAAAAGCAAGTGTCATTGGATAGGTTCCTTGTTAAATAGGTTAATTTGTTTATTTTTCTTTATATGTTGTATTTTCTGTATTATTTTGTATATTACAGTATTGTAATCATTTTATTTGAATATTTTTGGGCTATGGAATGAATCACCTGAGTTTCCATTATTTCTTACGGGGAAATTGGTCTTGATATACAAGTGCTTTGGATTGCAAGCATGTTTCCAAAATGAATTATGCTCACAAACCGGGGTTTTACTGTAATAAAATTCACCCCTTTAAAGTTACAGTTTGAGGTTTTGACAAATGTATACAGTCATGTAACCACCAGCACAATCAGCCCCCCAAAATTCCTCATGCCTCATTGCAGTCAAGTCCCCTCTCCATAGTACTGGTCCATTGATCTGTTCTCCATTACCATGGTTTGCCTTTTCCAGAATGTCCTATTAATGGAATCACAGAGTATGTGGCCTTCAAGGCTAGCTTCTTTCCCTTAGCATAAAGATTTGAGTTCTGCCCTGTTGTTGCTTGTATCAGTACTTTATTAATTTTCATTGCTGAGTAGTATTCTATTGTTTAGATGTAACCCACTCTCCCATCGACAGATGTTTGGATTGTTTCCAGCTTTCGGCTATTATAATTAAAGCTGCTAGGAATATTCACATATACATCTTTGTGTTTGGCATGTGTTTTATTTCTTCTGAGTAAACACCTACAAGTGGATTTGCTGCTCATATGGTAAGTGTATGAATAACTTGATAAGAAATTGAGAAAGTGTGTTCCAAAGCAGCTGTATCATTCCACATCCTTATCGGCAATGCATGAGAGTTCTGGTTGGTTCATATACTTGTCAACATTTGATACTGTCGATCTTTTTAACATTAGTCCTACTCAAGATGAGATGTGTAGCTCACTGCAATTGTAATTTGCACTTGCCTTATGACTGATGTCGGGTATCTTTATGTGTGCTAACTTGGCTGCATGTAGCTTCTTTGGTAAACCAAATATCTTTTAATAAAAATTAAAAGCACTTTACTCATGTAGATTTCCCCAATACATTCTAGTTAATATCCAAAAAAACACTTTTTCGTTTTCCTCTGTTTTCATGGAAAATTTCTAAGATAAATTAAATACTTCTTTGACTCCTTCGCATTCTTAACCATTTTCTTGCAGAGAAGACGGAGGTACAGTACCCATACCAGGTGACTATGTGCTTTTCTCTTAAAAATTAGGTTAGGGGCACCTGGGTGGTTTGGTTGGTTATATATATGTATAATTTATTGCCAGATTGGTTCCCATACAACACCCAGTGCTCCTCCCAACAGGTGCCCTCCTCAATGCCCATCACCCACTTTCCCCTCTCCCCCACCCCCCCATCAACCCTCAGTTTGTTCTCAGTATTTAAGAGTCTCTTATGGTTTGCCTCCTTCCCTCCTCCCTTGTCTTTTTTTTTTTCCCTCTTCCCCTCCCCCCGGTCTTCTGTTAAGTTTCTCAGGATTCACATATGAGTGAAAACATATGGTATCTGTCTTTCTCTGCCCGACTTATTTCACTTAGCATAATACCCTACAGTTCCATCCACATTGCTGCAAGTAGCCAGATTTCATTCTTTCTCATTGCCAAGTAGTATTCCATTGTATATATAAACCATATTTTCTTTATCCATTCATCAGTTGATGGACATTTAGGCTCTTTCCATAATTTGGCTATTGTTGAAAGTGCAAGCATCCAACTCTTGATTTTGGCTGAGGTCATTATCTCTCGGCTCCGGTCATTATCTCACGGGTTTGTGGGATCAAGCTCTGCCTCAGGCTACAGGCTGGCAGCACAGAGCCTGCTTGGTATACTCTCTTTCCCTCTCTCTCTGCCCCTCTCCAGCTCACACACACACTCTCTCTCTCTCTCCTTTGCTCTCACAAAATAAACATTTTAAAAATAAATAAGTAAAAATAAAAATTAGGTTTGTGTTTCATTTTTCACAGTCTTTCTCTCTCCTCTCTCAGGGATACTACTTCCTGCTGTCCATGTGCTTGCCTAAAATCACACACAGTAATCTGCTGTATAGTAAGCTACAAGCTTCTGTAATTACTTAAAAAATGAAGCATATATGGCTCTGAGTACAAGCCTGAAGATCTCTCCAGGAATCAGGCCCATAGGCTTCTCTGAGGTACCTGATGACACACATTTTGTGGCTTATTTCCAGGTCAGGGCTCTGCTTGAGAGGTAGGCAGTCAGTTGATAAATGTCCTGAATCAGGATCAGTGAAGAGAATCTCTTGATCACCATTCCCAGATATACAGAAAGTTTTGGAAGGACTCAAAGTTTTGGAGGACACAACTCCGATGCATCCTTGAAGGAACCAATTTTTCTATTCTACACCCATAAATGATACCAAATAAATATTATTATGTTTAAGGCCAGCAAACCAGGGCAAGAATACAGTTCATGCTCCAGGACAGTGTCTTAAAATAAATTCCCAGCTTTTCCTTTTGTTCACCCCAACAGCATAGCTACCCCTGGCAGAGAGCCTCATGCTGTCTGAAACTCTCATAGGGATGGGGCGCCTGGGTAGCTCAGTTGGATAACCTTCCCACTCTTGATCTCAGCTCAGGTCACAACCTCACGGTTTGTGAGTTCGAGCCCCACATCAGGCTCCGCGCTTACAGTGTGGAACCTGCTTGGGATCATCTCTCTCCGCCCCCCCTGCTCATGCGCCCTGTCTCAAAATAAATAAACTAAGGGAACCTGGGTGGCTCAGTTGGTTGAGCGGCCGACTTCGGCTCAGGTGATGATCTTGCAGTGTGTGTGTTCAAGCCTCGCATCAGGCTCTGTGCTGACAGCTCAGAGCCTGGAGCCTGCTTCAGATTCTGTGTCTCCCTCTCTCTCTGTCCCTCCCCTGCTCACACTCTGTCTCTGTCCCTCTCTCAAAAAATAAAAATTAAAAAAAAACAATAAATAAATTTTAAAGAAAACCCACAAAACAAAAAACAAAAGCAAAAACACCTCTCATCAGGATGAGAAACACGGATACCTCCTGCCTGAGAGAGCTCTGGACTCCAACACAACTCCACCCCTCCCAGCAACTGTGGCCTCTCTGCTGCTGGTTTCCTCATCTATAAAATGACAATAAAGTACATATTGCCCACCTCAGAACACCTTGTGCCAGTCAAACAGGGAAGAGAATGTGAGCATGCTGCATCGAGAGGATCTGACTACAGGAGACCAGTCTTACCACAGCTCAAAGGGTAGCCTGACTCATGCCACCGCAGAAAGTCCTGAAGGAGAAAAACAAGAACAAATACACAAATACCCCTTGAACAGGGCTGAGAAGGACAAGAGCCTCACAGTGAGATGGGGTGACACAGGTGCTGCCCAGGAAGGAGGAGAACAAAACTAGGTTTTGAGCAGGGAAGAAGCAAGAGACCCTGATAAGGAAGGGTGAGGAAGGGACATGAAGTCCATAGGCTGAATGTAGAAACAGCAATGTTTGTCTGTGTGTGCAGAGTTTAAACCCAGCATCCTGTGGGCACAGAGACAGCTACAGTGTGACACTTCAATCTTGAGTTTGGACTTGACAAGACTTCCAGTGAAACTTCAGCTCCCTTACTCTCACTTGGGTGTCCCTTGTCCATAATAACAGATGCCGATTCCATATATTTCCCATCCTTATTACATCTCCTGATGGAATTTTTCTCCAGGACTGCATTCCTCAAGAGTCAAAAGTAGAAGATTGTCTGTTCAGAGGAAGTGCCCGGCCATTCGATTACTTCTAGAAATATTTTTTCAAGATTTTCTATGCAAGCAACAGACCTTCAGAAGGCAAAAAAAAAAAAAAAAAAAAAAATCCTAGACTCTTCCCAAAGTGAGCACTTCAAAATACCTCGGGATCAATGAGCTGAGGCCAAAACAAAATAGGACACTGACAGTGAACCCTAGCTCTGGGTCCTTTTCCCTCTAATATCATTCTAGCCTGAACAGAAGGGAGAAAGGCTGTTCCCACAAAAAGAGAACAACAAATCCATTTAGCAGCTTAATCTGCCCCTTCAACCATGTACCTCCAAGTCTCTAACAGTTCCTTTTATATGGACCCATTTTTTTTGTAATTATTATATCAATGTGATTGAAGAAGGATATGGTCATTATGCAGCTTCCCCCTCCAAGTCTTTTATGTTCAATCAATCAACAATTAAATTTTAGATAATATTGCATACGCTAATCCTTCTGCTCTCCCTTGCTGGTCTTAAGCTGTGGGATGGCTTCAGTTCAGTAAGAGTATAGGTGAGGGGTAGTAGATGGATGTGCATAAAATTCCATCATAGTTTCTCTTCTCTATGAAAAGAGTAACTTTTCTTATTTTCTAAGGTCATCACAATGATATAAAGAAAGCCAGACCTCACCAGAGAATGTGTAAAAGATTAATAATATCCCTCAGATATTTAATTAATTATGTTATTGTTGTTCTTATTAACTAACAATTATTTATTGCAAGGAAATGCACCTTGGCTTCTTTGTAAGAACTGCCTCATAACCCTAAAGCATGGTAATCCTGTGGTTAGTCCAATTACAGAGGAGGAAACTAAGGCTCAGAGATGTTAAGGAATCAGTTCAAGGTTTCAAGGGCTTTGAGAATGGAAGAGCTAATATTTGCTTTTTCATTGTTTTTTTTTTTAATTTTTTAAATTTATTTTGAGAGCGAGTGAGAGAGAGAGAGAGAGAGAGAGAGAGAGAGCAGGGGAGGGGCAGAGAGAGAGGGATAGAGAATACCAAGGAGGCTCTGCACTGACAACGGGGCCTCAACTCACAAACCGTGAGATCATGACCTGAGCCTAAAATCAGGAGTGGGATGCTTAACTGACTAAGCTACCCAGGTGCCTCTGGAACAGCTAATATTTGAACCTAGGACTGTCTGACTCCAGAGTCAAACTCATAATGACTATGTCATAGATACTAGTCTTATTTCTCCCATGCCTTTCCCACAATGCTCATACCTTCTTTCTCCAAAATTATGCATTCCCTTGACAAAACTTTATTGAAAACCTACTAGAATACATGCTAGGCAGGAGGCTAGATGCTGTAACGCATTCCTGTCTCCACTTCAGTCACTGGCACTAAGTTAACTCCCATCTCCCATAACCCAGTATGAGTATCCAGGTACCAGCACTATACTCCCATTTGTAGGACGAGCCAGGTGCTAATTGTTTGGACCAATGTGACCTTAGACCAGAAAAGTGCACTTCCAGGTCTTTCCTCCATGACATGATGGTAAGTCACCGATGTGCTAGGAGTATGGCCTTGTGCATTCTGATAATCGATTCTGTCCCTTCCCCACACCTGAGTCTGTGTGGAACACACTCAATATTCTGGTTCTTCAAGAACCAGGGCTCTACCTTGCTTTTGTCAGTCCCCATCCAAGGAAGATTTTCCTTGCTAGAATGTAAGACCCTGGGGATACAGATGGGTATCTGCCTGTTCAGTGAGGTATCCCAAGCACCCAGCACAGTGCCTGGTATACAGTAGGCCCTGCCTGATAGCTGCTGGTGGAAGAGAGTAGGTCCTTCTGCTGAACACCAGGCTGACTGATGGCCATGTTGCTTCCTACAAGACTTCTTACCCCCTCTTTTCCTGTCTTAAGAGCATTTCAGCAGGCTTCTTGGGACACTCTACAAGTTCCTGAATCCCTGATGTCAAGTGACTACCAGAATCCAGGTCTGTTGCTATAATTTTCAGATTGTGTGCCTTGGCTGCCAGGCTAGGCCTTCTGGAGCACCTGCAAGGTGTGTTTGTTGGCATATACCAGGTCATGGGCTGATTTCCAGCCCCTCCCAGCTGCCCTTTTTGGCAGTGTTAACTGGTCTTTGCCTAGTTTTATCTAGAAGTATTTTTTATATGATTATATACCAAAATCATGTAAAATTCATAGAAATTTATGTTCAAAGATGTGATAGCAAGAAATTGTAGTGAATAATAAACCTGTTTGATGAAGTATGGCACATGCACACAATGGGCTTTAATCTGGCCATCAAAACATTATAAAGAATTCTGATGACATGAGAAAATGCTTATAACATTTAAAAACCTATAAGACGTTACATGTAGTATGATCCTAAATATAGGAAAACACATTTTTAAAAAAGACCAGCAATAATCATGGAATTATGAAAGATTCAGGATTTTCATTCACATTTTCTGCATATTTCTAAATTTCTACAAGTATATATTACTTTCATAATATGAAAAAAAACTGTTAAGTTACATGTTGCAAACATGTCCCAAAGCCGATATCACTGTGCCTTGACAGTATTTAACTCAAGTTTCTCAGCCATTACAATGCGAATTACTAGCTTATGGTTATCAAGAAACCTAATTAAACAAAACAAAATGAATACAATTCCAATTTTAATTTACTTCCTTTTTATTTCAAACCAGTGAATGGGTCTACAGCCTGGGGTAGAGTCTGCCCTTCCTCTGCTTGTGCTCACTCTCTCTCTCAAAAATAAATAAACATTTAAAAAAATTTTTAAAAAACAAGACTGCATCAGAATCACCTGAGGGTTTGGTAAACACAGGTTGCTGAGTTCCAGTCCCAGGGTTTCTGACTCAAGATGCCTAGGCTAGGACCAGGAAATATGCATACCTAACAAGTTCTCAGGTGATGCTAATTCTGCTGGTCCCAGAAACACAGTTTGAGAATCACTGATCTAAGTTAAACCCCAAAACAAACAATTCTAGAATCTCACTGGCTTACTGGAATTTTGTTTTCTTAATAAGAATAAATGTTCTTCACAAGTTAGTAGAAAGGCTTTGCTTGTTGCAGTCAACTCAAAAACCAAGTCTCTGGAGCATCCTGTAATACCAGAAAGTAAGAAAGTGCTCAAACAAACAAAATCTCCAGTGTCAAAGGGACGCAACAGATAACTGAAAGAGTTTCCAATGGCCAAAGTCAGAACAATTTGAGCAAAAAGATAAATAATGTAGTACTAGAATATAATCCAAAGTATAAAATACAATATCCCTGTGTCCATACTGATATAAATTAGAGAAAAAGACAAATCTCTTATGCAGAAGAATTACAAATATTCTACACAGATACTCTGTCCTCAAGGAGGAGAATAACTCCCCATTCCATACGTATGGGCTGGGCATAGAGACATCCTTCCAAAAAGGACAGTATGGAAAGGAAGTAAAGGTATAGCGGAAGAACCTGACAGATGCTACTTTAGCCACATGATCATGGTCAACATCAACAGGGACAAGTCATGTTGATAGTACCTACCCTTAATGATGTGATGAGAATGGCATTTTACCTCTGCAGTCTTCCTCCCCCAAACCCAGCCTAACCATGAGAAAAACATCAGGGTATCAAAGAGCATCCTACAAAACACCCAATCAGTACTCCCCAAAACTGTCAAGGTCATCAAAAACAGGGAAGTTTGAGACACTGTCAGAGCCAAGAGGAACCTAAGGAAACATGACAAGTAAATGCATTGTGGTGTCATGGATGGGATCCTGGAACAGAAAAGGACAGTAGGGGAAAACTAGTGAAAGCCAAGGAAAGTATCGACTTCATTTAGCTTAAAAACAAAACAAAACACTGAGGCACGATGAGAAGCCACCATCTCTAGGGATGCTGGTCACCCTGACAAGGGAAAAAGTACATCAGTAATGAAAGGCTTTATTCCATCAATTTCATTGGCCACAACTAGTCATATGGCCCCACTCATCCAGAAGAGGACACTGTCAGAACCACCATATGCTAAGAGTAAAGGGAGCACACAACTACTAGATGAACGGTACCAATGACTCCCACAGCACTTGCTTTTCATCCTTTTGAAACAGAAACTTGGGTCATTTATGCCTTGTGCAGATTCTTTGGAGTCAACCTCTAGACTGATGGGTACCATAACTAAGCATCCTGCATGGTTTCCATAGAGAGATTATTTATACTGCATCTAATTTTCTCTTGCTCCTCCAAGTGTCTCCTAGGGTATGTATCATAATCAGGGGTTCTAGTCTTCTTCTCCAGTGATTCTTTTGATTTGACTCCAGACCCAGCATACAATCATAACCAAGTGAGCTATTTAAGAGTTGTTTGGTGGTTTACTCAAAGGCACAAATGAGTTTCAATGCCTCACTCACTTGTTTCAGTAAAATGAAAAGGGCAGCCCCCTTTTCACATGAACCTGCTCAACCAATTTACAAACCAAGCCCTCAACACGTCTGGTCTGAGCAGAAATCAATATTTCAAACTTATTGTGCTTTCCTCTTCCTCTCCCAGTACCCAACTCAGCTCTTAGTCTGTATGTCTTCCTAGAAACAGTTTTATTTATCCTCTCTTCCCCGTCCCCTAAAAAGCAAAAAACAACAACAAAAATTTAAACCAAACTTAATTCTCTTTTAATGCCTGGATCTTGACTCTGTTTGCATTTCTCTCTTTGTGACTAGAGCGAGACTTTAAATTTCATTTTGCTTTCAACATGTCTGGGAAGTTAAACACAGGACTGTCAGTGTCAGTGGGCAGTTGTGGTAGCCTCCTCCCAAAGGACATAGCTTAACCTTGAAATTGTCTACAAACTCCAAAAGTATCTATCTCTTTCAATAAACAAGTATTCTTTTTTTTTATTTTTTTTTAACGTTTATTTATTTTTGAGACAGAGAGAGACAGAGCATGAACGGGGGAGGGTCAGAGAGAGGGAGACACAGAATTCGAAACAGGCTCCAGGCTCTGAGCTGTCAGCACAGAGCCCGACGCGGGGCTCGAACTCACGGACCGCGAGATCATGACCTGAGCCGAAGTCGGCCGCTTAACCGACTGAGCCACCCAGGAGCCCCTAAACAAGTATTCTTTATATTCTTTATAGGCTATGAAACAGCCACAAAAAGGTCTTGATTCTCTATAACGGTTTTGTGGTGATAGTGGATGTAGGGGTGGGGGTGGGAGTGTGTGTATATGTGTTTTCATTTCATCCACTGAGGTGCTCAGCAGACAGATATTCATTTTTCCCTAATGCAGCGGTTTTTATAGCAGAGACATAATATGGCCAATCAGTACTGAAAACTGTACAAAATGCACCCAAGAAAGGAATGACTGATGGCCTCATGTCGGCAAAGTATTAATGATCAGCACTCCCTATGTATTCTGCACAGCTCAGAATTCTAGAAGTCAAAGCCTAAGTTTTCTGAAAGTTGCCCAAAAAATATAATCACAAGAAGATGAGGTGGTTTAATCCACTAACTGTACTTTTCTTAAATTATCTTTCTATATCAACATGAAGAAATTCTCATTTTTCTTAACTGCTTAAAACTCTCTCCATTTAGTTACAACAAATTTGCTCCAATGGTTTAGGATTCTTAGCCTTGCCAAAATTATGGATCCTATTTTCTGGAGTAAGAGTATTTAACTCTCTATATTTACAACAAAGTTGCCATAAGGAACAAACCGATTTAGAAGCTGTTGAGATTAATAATTCATTCGTACACATATCATGTACTTTGGCCCAGGCTCTAACACCATCAACACTTTTCCTAAATTGGTGTCCCCAATCCCTTTATTAGAGATAATGAATTCATCGCATGGCTGGGCACAGATAGTGATTTCCATGGTCTCAACTGATATGAATCAATCCCCTTAGGGCTGGGAATATGTCTTAATTGTATACTTGTTCTTGAACAAAACTACTGCTTCCATTTGATTTCTTCCCCCCTTTACTTACCCAAATGATTTTCATTCTTACCTCACTCATCAACTTGTCAATTGGAGAACAGGAGCTATTTCCTTTCTTTGTTTGGGATTCTGGCCACAACCCAGGCACCATTTTCCAAGTAATTAATGAGCCCTGCAATGTCCTGGCTTGTGACCACCAGCCTCTTCCTTTGTTATATTACATCTTGCCAGGAGAAGGACTGAATGCAAGAGTAGGCTGCTGCTTAATGAAGAGCAAGCTGCTATTTTTAAGTGAAAATACCCTAAGGTCTTTTAGTTTTGCCACATGGCAAAAGTGTGTGCTTGCAATTAAATCTTAGGCTCATGAAGAAAGTCCCAGAAGCACAAGTATTTAAGAGTTATAGATTTCTAATAGACTGTCAAGAACTGAAACGGAGCACACAATCTGGTAGGGTGGGAACTCAACCTTGGCTCCTACCTGCCACACCAAAGCTGCTTTCCCTGCATCAGCAATGAGAAAACACCAGGAGAGCCAATTTGGGGTGAAGGGCAAAAAGAGGTCAAAAGATGAAAGTGGGCTTTTTTTTTTCCCATCCTTATTCCTTAGAAGCAAGGGGATAAAATGTTGAGGATTTCTTCACCATGATCATTCATGCATTGAAAAGATATGCTTTTAGTGTCTTCTAGGCATCAAACATTAATTTATTTCCTAGGGGCAGAGGACTCATCAAACAGAATCCTTATCCTCAAGAAAGAGTTTAGTGGAAAGAGACTGAAAAGAAGAGCACACAATCTGGCAGGGTGGGAACTCAACCTCAACAGTAAGGAGGGAAAAGGATGAGAGGTCTAGACGGTGGGTTGTTCCTATGAGGTGGTCAGGGAAGGTCTCTAATAAAACGACATTTGAGCAGAAACTAGAGAAAGTGAAGGGGCAAGCAATACGGGTATCTGGAGGAGAAGATTCCAGGTAGATGAAACAGCAAGTACAAAAGGCACTGCAATCAGCCACCTGTTTGCCTGGTTGACCATTAACTACCCTAAAAGCTTAACAATATACTCAGAACTGAGTCACTATAGACAAAACTTCCTCTTTCAAGTCCCTAAACATTGATTTTACCATTTTTGAAAAAAAAAAATCATTGAAAATGGGTTCTGTAACACTCTGCCCTGTTAGAAATATGGCTCATAATGAAGTCTTTTCTGATGACTCCCATGCGTAAGTATCATCGTTTATTCATCTGCATATTAAGCACATAATCTATGTGCAACATTATACTTCTCCCTTACCTATCGAGCATCTACTCTTTACTAGGTACCACGTTAGTTATGGAGAATACTATGATAAGCAAAGCAGAAAGTTCCTGTCCCCATGGAGTTTCCAGTCTGATGAGGGAGTCAGGCATTAGCCAACTAATACACCACTATAAACTGAGCTTTACACCCTGAAGGAGTGTGCAGAGACTATGAGAACTCAAAACAGGGCCTAGGACCTTCTGGAAGATGAGGAAAGGGTTTTGTGAGGAAATTACTTGAAGGAGTTCATAAGAGGAGAAGAGGATTCCAGGAAGCAGGAACAGTATGTGCCAAGGCCCTGAAATGTACAGGAACAAATTGGGTTTGCTGTATTAAAAGAAAGCAGTGTGTCTGGATTCCAGAGAGTGAGATGGAACAGCAATAAAACTGATTTTGGAGAAGGAGACTACAGTCACATCATGCTGGGCCTTGTAGGCTAAGTTCGGTCTTGATCAAATGGGAAACTATTTGAAATGTTTTGGGCCGGAGAAAGACACGATCAAATAAGCATTTTCGTATGACCTCACTGGCTGCACAATCAGAATACAGGGGCTTTGGGGATAGTATCAGGGGACAATCCACCGAGGTGCTCAGCAGACAGATATTCATTGCCTGCATAAGAAGAACGGTGGTAGAGACAGAAAACAGAAGAGGGAATTAAAAAGCATTAAGGAAGTAGAGTCAGCCAAACTTGGTCATGGATTTAAATTCAGGAGATTAAGATGTCATGGGTGACTCCTACTTGGCTTTTGGAACCATAATGATGCCCATCTTTCTTTTGTTCACCTGCTAGGAAAAAAAGAAGAAGAAAAATGACCAAATATCCTAGCTCAGGCACCAAACACACAGAGCACAGTATCTCTTTTCTCTTTAGCAGCCAGCCTGGTTCTATGTTAATACCTGAATCCCTGACGTTCAAGTCTCCAGTGCCCTTGGCTGCAAAGGGTCTGTCACAAAAAAAAAATAAATAAATAAAATAAAATAAAAAATAAGGAGAAGCCAATACTCTATGTTAGACTGGAGACAAATGAACTCCTGATCCTCCTGATCCAAATGACTTCTCTGTTTCCACTTCATTATGGTGACTTAGCTGGTCACACCTACAAAGAAATCAGCAAACTGGGTGACTCATTAGGATTTTATTTTCCAGAGAGCAAAGTACCTAAATAAAGAGTCTCACATTAAGCATACAATGCCAGGGAGTCATCTGAGCAGCAGCAGCAATTTGGGAGAACTTCAAGTGTGGCATTTAGGTTTGAGAGGGGAAGTTAGGAATCCGAGAACTGATCTCACAAACAAAAAGCTTTTATAATAGCCTGTCCTGGATAAGACAGTAATGAGAGGACAAAGAGAAAAGTCGTCCTCCTCTTAATGCCAAGGAAACCTAAGAATGTGACTTCTTAAAAAGGAGCAGGTGAAAAGAAGAATTTTAGTGTCATCAAGAGTGACTGTTCTTCCTCTTTGCTAGAAATAGCTGAGAGTCTAAATCACACAAGAGGCCCTAAGGAAGGAGGCGTTTATTATAAATGAGCCTGAAACTAAATCGTGCTGTATAGACTCTTCTAAGCTCTTCTGAGAATCCTAATGGGATCTTACTCACCTGAAGATCACCTGTTCACAGTCACAAAAGGTTAGGATAATATTTGTAGTTTGTTTTGTATGTGAATCCATCATAAACCTCATCCCTTCCTGTGACCATAGATTATTTTGGGGGGGTCACCACCCTATGCCAAGTAGGGGCAGGAAACCACAGATTTTTTTTAAGTCTATCTTTCTGTAGGAATTAAGTTCAAATAATTTTAAATTGAAGCAACAATGAGTATTCCATAGTATAAAAGGCAAAATCCAACTGAACTTTTAAGATAAAACACAAGGTTTCAGGTACATGTCATTCTTGTGGGTTCCCCACCACCACCTTGAACCCCAGACCTCCTGATGGGGATGGGCAGGTACAAGCAGACTCCTCCATTAGGCATGGGTGGCCACAGTACCTAGGGCCCCACAGTGCTTTTCACAGCTGTCAATGTCATGCTAATTTTGAAATACGAAGAAAACAATGAACTCTTAGGTCAAAGAAAATGTTTTAATATATAATATTAACGTAATTGTCTTTATACCAAAGTAGGTGTAAAATCTATTTTTCAAAAATTTTTATGGAGTCAGATGACCAGAAAGAAAAGTGCCTAGGACCCACCCACAAGAGTCCTACCGTGGCCCTGGGTAGTTAGTTCCTCCTCAGGTAAGCCTCAGAATACAACTGACAATGGTACGTTTTAAAGTATAGTGGTCCAATATCATTGTGATTTGGTGGGACAGTGTCAAGCACTTTTAATTTGAAAAGTATGCACTATATTATTTATTTGTTTGTTTGTTTGTTTGTTTGTAAGTAGGCTCCACGCCCAATGTGAGGTTTGATTGAACTCATGACCCTGAGATCAAGAGTCCCATGCTCTAGCAACTGAGCCAGCCAGGCACCCAGTATGTACTATATTTGAAAGTGTGGTTAAAATGATGCGTTTCCTACTAATAGTAGCAGTAAAGTTTCCTTTTTGGAAAATTAGAAATTTTGAATACTAGTCTGATTACTTAATTCCATTTTAAATCATATATCATAATGTTTTTCAGAACTAGTGGGTGAAACTGTTAAGACAACATGAAATATTTGTTGGTTGGGACAAAGCATCTCTCACTAGCACATGAAATGATCCTACACAGTTCTTACATTATACAGAGGGAAGCAGATCATTCATAAAGATTCCCCCCAAGAATGAGATGTTCACAAAAAAATGAGGTCAGCAAGTCCAGTCTTATCAGCTGGGACAATTTTACGAGGGTCAGACAGCCCTGGAGCATAAACAAGTCACTCTGGGGTCTGGAGGAAGCTGACTCCTGACTCCCGAGAGACAGCATCACACAATTAGATTGTTTACCCTTGCTTAACACAAATTTGACACATTTTCTAAAAACGACCTGCTGGGGTCCTGTCAAAACGGATGATGGAAAGTCAGAATAATTTTCTGGCCCAGAATGTCTAGCATTCCAATAATCCATTCCATTTCAGTCATGTTTTGAATATAAAGAAGGATATTTTCCTCAAGTAATATTTGAAATCAATCTATTCTTGCATGCTTTAGCTCCCTCAGAGCATAGATTCACTGTTGAATCAAAAGAAGCCAGTGGAATCCAGGACCTTCTAAAAGTAGTATCCTAAGGCTTCTTTTTTTCTTGTATGTCTTGGAGTTGTTAACTCAGACAGAAGGAACTTATCTACTCCCAGAGCAACAAGTATTATTTTTTTTTTAATGGCCAATGAAATCTGCCCCAGGGAGCTGAAAGAAAGCTGCCCAAAGAAAAATATTCTGTATATCTTTCATGAGCATTCAGACTACAAAATAAATAAGATAGAGCATATAACATCATTACTAACATGCTGAAAAGGGTAAACAAGGTTCTCTATTGGCTTATTCACTGCTGCCAATATTACCTATACCATCATCCTCACCTACTATTTACGTAAAATATTGTCACTGGTAATAATAGAATCAGGATTTGAACGGAGGTCTGCTTAGGCCTAAATTCATGCTCTTACCCCCTGTATTAGAATGGTGCCTGGAACAAAGCTGGTAGTCAATATACATTTTGGACTTGGAATCTAGATTAAGAAGTGGGCTGTCTGATCCAGGATTCTGAAGTATCTTCTGGAGCTACTTTGCAGCTAATCTCAACTCCCAGCATGAAAGAGCTCTTTAAAACATCTGATAGGATTCAAGGACTACACCTGATAATGCCCTGTCCCAAATATTCTTTCAGGTCAATTTTACTCCTTATTGAAATTCAATTAGGATGAGAAAAAATTAAGTATTACAGTTAAATAACCAAAATAAGTAAAAGATTTCCATACAAAAAGGTTTAAAGTTCTGTTGCTTTGCTTTAAAGAAAGGAATGTCCAAAGAATCTCAATCATTTAACTGGACTCCAGGTCATAGAGTATACTGCAAATATCCAACACTAGCTAACTCGTGTGTGTGGGTTTGCATACTCATTTCATTCTTGAAATTCCTCGAAATGCATTTCATGCATTATCTCACTTAATCCTTGTGAGGTAGGTACTATTATTATTCCTATTTTTTAGAAGAGGACACAATGGACAGAGGTTAAGCAATTAACCCCATGTCAAACAGCCAACAAGCGGCAGAGCCAAGATTCTGGACCCAAAGGATCTCATGCCAAAGCCTCTGCTCTAAAACACTTTGCTCTGTTGCTTCCTATAGTAATAACTACCACTTACTGGACACTTCAATGTGTCCCATATATCCTTTATACGCATTATCTCATTAACTATTTGCAGCCACCATAGGCAGAATATTTGTATGTACAAGTGTGTATATGATGCATGCAGATAGAGAAGTAGGTTTGTGTGAATAACCCCACCTTCTAACCCAACACTATAAATCATTGGATCTATCTCTTAACCCTTGAAAGAAAGTCTTTTTAGATACTCTATGATTAATCACATGAAGAACTCCTACAAAAACTGTATTGTGTATCATCTTTCTCAAATTTCCATTAGGTGTTTTAAGTGAATCTTCATTTCAACATTTCAAGTTGAACAGAATTCATTTATTCTCACATTCTTGCTCTTTTTTTCTTTTCATTTTAATATGAAATATAACAGCACCACAGGAAGTTCTGCAATATCGGTAAGGACAGAGTTTTAAGACTGTCAGAATTTCAGGGCTATCATTAAACGTATAAAAGTTCAGAGGAAAGTCTCCAATGCATCATAGCAGCCAAATGTCTCAAATCTGTATGTACTTTCCACTAAGTATTATAAGACTCCATCATGCATCCTGGTTATTGCCATTGCTAAGAAGATTTGCTTTCTCCTCTTCACTTACTCAAGTATGTGGTTTATCTATCTGGGGTCTGACAAGCCAGCCAGCACTGGGCATCAAGGCCTTACCCTCATCTTCTCACTTCCCAGAAGAACAGTTCAACACAGAAGTTAAATGCCCCGTTCAGGCACCCAGCCCACCCCAAATCTGGACTTAACGCCTTCTCTTTAATTAGGAAGGGTGTTTCACATAATCAAGTGATCTCTAGTCCTCAGGGCCTAACTAAGCGCATGCTTCCCCAATTTAAATATGCATATGAATAATCACCTGTACAATCTTGTTAAAAAGCAGGTTCTGGGAGAGCCTGAGATTCTGCATTTCTAGCCATCTCCCAGGTGGTGACAACCACACTACTGGACAGCAGATCACACTTGGGACACTAAAGGTCTAGTTCACAGGCAAATGCAAAAAGTAAAAAGTAAATGTCTGTGTTTCAGTTTTTGAGAGGTTCATCTTGGGTTCAAATCCAGAGTGATCTATAGAATTTTCCATTATCTTCATGTGGCATGAAAATTCTAGATAATCCTTAGAAATATCTATTCACTTTTCTAGTCTTTGGACTCCACAAGGTTATCTCATTCTAGGTAGGAAGGGAGACCGTTATCCCATACATAAAGTTCACCTAGCAATGTGTCCTCTTATGTCCATTTATCCAACAGTAAGCAACTAATGACTTCAAAATGATGAATCCGTGACACAGATGTGTTCAATACTCAGTGAACTTCTCTAACTCAGACTACTTTGGATGCAAGGGTTGGTACCACTATGTAAATAAGGAACTATTTTACTGTACAGCTTAATGAAGCAAGTACAGGCAGTACAAATTCCTCGGAGAAAATGCTTGAACACTGAAGAGCAACTTGTGATTAGCATATCAATAGGAATAAATAAAGAGTTTTAAGATACCTGAGGGTACTTAAGGACAGAGGTTTTTCAACAAACTTCTTAAACTTCTGTTTATACTCCTAAACTACGTGGTAAATACTTTCTTCTTAGACACTTTAAAAGATCAGATTCAACCCAGGTCTCCTGTCTGAAAATGAATAAGGTTTTAATGCTCAGAAATGCAGAAGTAGTGTCAAGGTTACTTGATTGACCCAAGTCAAAGAACCTTCTAGAATAGCAACATATTTTGGCTGGGTTTCTACCTATCCTCTTAAGTGCGATATTTTAAAGAACATATATTTCACATATTGGCGGAATTACTAGGTCACCTGCAAGAAGCAAGATAACTCTTGAACCTTTTTTAACTGGTCAGAGAGGAGCAATAAAACATGTAGACACTACTGAAGGATGGCTTGTCAGTGTGGCTCCTCTGCTTTAAAAGGGATCCTAAGAACTAGAGGCTGTAGTTCTCAATTAAACCAGAAATATCTAAATTAAACATTTAATTAGATCACTGAACTCTTGAGTTGAGCAGTCGGCCCCACCATGCTTTCATTCTTCCAATGAATTATATCTACTTAAATCTTTGATGTCAAAAGGTTGCAGATGGCTCACTGCCAGATTGCACCATTACTGTCAGTGTGACCAAGGGCATGTCAAACTTTCTAAGGTTCAGATTCTTCATCTGTGGAGCAGGGATACTAAGTAGTAAGTATCTATCTTCCTTATGACATTGTGGAATGGAGCCTTTCATATAATGGGCATAAGTACTATATATACCCACTCTACTTATATGCTTGCATACTAGTATGCTTCTACTGTTAAAAGAATGGGGTTTAGTCCATGAACTTTAAAAAGACACATGAACCACAAGAACAGTCAAGAACTACCACCGAAAGTCCCTATTAAATCTATGAAACTCCTGAGCCCAGAGAGGATCCGGGGTAAAAAATACAAAGAGATTCTTCCTTAGCGAACTGCCAAAAGAGTTCTGAAAGCCACTTAACTTCTAAGGTTCAAGTCCAGAGAGATAGTACCATGTAACCTCAATGTGACTTTCCACAGCACACAAGCCCACAGGGCCGTGTTTTGACTTAAGTCAGTTCTGAGACTTGAGTGTTTCATTGGGATATTCAGTCCTTCATCTGAGCAATATTGACATTTGTTATTTCTTACAACTTTTATTCTAGAGGATTTTTGTAAATAACCTCCATCCTCCAAATCCTCCAAAAAGTAGACATTAATATAAAGTACCATTATTCTAACAAAATCAAATTTTCAGGCCACATTTATATCTTAGGGTGACTGCACCACCAGGAAAAGAAGTGTCCTCAACTGCTACTTCCTCTTAGGGAGAAATCTAATTCAAGTAATGCATACAGCTCAGTCAATAAGAACACCAAATGGAAACATATGCCCTTAGCTATCTACTCTTACTTCTTTCTTTTTTTAACTAATATTCAGCACTACACACTTAATTGCTTCTACTCTAACCCAAATCACTGCCTATGAAGAGCGGATTTTTCTCCCCCCCCCCCCATTTACTTTGGAAATAGACACCAGCCATAGAGAAGTTAGTTGAGCTCGTGTGCCCACAAACTTACAGCATCTTAGCTGATCATCAGCTCCCTGAGCTGTGTTCTTCATGGAAATCTACAAAGAAAACCTCTCAGCTTTAACCAAGACCTTAGAGTGAGAGGGCAGCTGTAGCAGAGCTCTGTGAACCAAGGCTACAGGCCTAGGAGTTGTGTGTGCCATACCCTTCCTGAGAAGCAAGATCCTGAGTAACACATTGAAACCTCTGGATGTTCATGTTCTCACTCAGGAGTAGGTATCATAATCCTAACTAATCTCCAGCTTTGACTGTTAGAATTACAACATAATGACCACAGGCTTGGAAATGCAAAGATGTTCCCTAGAAGAAGATATTTATAAATCATTTATCTGCTAAGGGCTTAATATCCAAAATACATAAAGAACTCATAACTCAATAACAAACAACAACAAAAACAACAACAACAAAAACAGTTAAAAAATGGGCAGAGGACTGGGGCGCCTGGGTGGCTCAGTCAGTAAAGCCTCCAACTTCAGCTTAGGTCACGATCTCACCGTTGCAAAGTCTGAGCCCCACATCAGGCTCTGTGCTGACAGCTCAGAGCCTGGAACCTGTTTCGGATACCGTGTCTCCCTCTCTATCTCTGCTCTACTCCCACTTGTGCTCTCTCTCTCAAAAATAAATAAACATTTAAATAATTTTTTTTAGAAATTAAAATAAAATGGGCAGAGGATCTGAGTAGATATTTTTCCAATGAAGACATCCAGATGGCCACAGGCACATAAAAAGAAGCTCAACATCACTAATCCTCAGGAAAAGGCAAATCAAAACCACAATGAGATATCACCTTACACCTGTCAGAAAGGCTAGTGTCAAAAAGACAAGAAATAACAAGCACTGGCAAAGATGAGGAGAAAGGGGAACACTCATGCACTGGTGGTAGGAATGTGAATTGGTGCAGCCACTATGGAAAACAGTGTGAGGGTTCCTGAAGAAATTAAAATTGGAGCTGTCATATGATCCAGCATTTTCACAACTAGGTATCTAACCAAAGAAACCAAAAACAATAATTGGAAAAGATATATGCACCCCTGCGTTCATTTCAGCATAATTTACAATAGCCAAGATATGAAAACAACCTGTGTTGTTGGATGAATGGATAAAAAGAGATGTGGTATATATGTGTATGTATGTGTGTATACATATATATACATGCATGTATACATACATATGTATGTATGTATGTATGTGTATGTATATATATGCGTGTATATATATACATACACATGAATATATATATGCAATGTATACAAATGGTGACTCACTGTTGTAGACTTGAAACTAATATAACGTTGTGTCAACTCTAAATAATAAATACGTGACTAATAAATTCAAAATAAAATTAAAAAGGAATACATGAAAAAAAGTTAATTAACTTAAAAAACAAAGATGCTCCCTAGAGACTATTGCACAGAACAAGGAGTCTCTTCAACACCAAAATGCAGATGACCGAATGCTGGGGTGTGAGGTAAGTGGTAAGTGGGGTATGACAGGAAACCTACTTACTTTTAGATATTAACAAACATTTGGATTTGAACAAGAACTAACACTACGATGCATAGTATTCAAGTCAAATTTCAAAGAGCACACTTAACCACAGTATTACTCATCAACTTAACCAGAAATTCATAAATCTCCTGTGCTTCTGGATGGAAAAACAATATTCAAAAAAAAAAGCTTTTTGTTTTGGAGATTGCTATTTTGCTTTGGGTTTTTTTTTGTTTGTTTGTTTGTTTCTACTTTGTGTTTTCCTCCATCCCTTATCAACACTGATTTCTTGACCACATCTTAAATTTATAGCATATTTACTCAGATGACTAACTGTAGGCTTTAGTCTTGTTCAAGCAAGTCTTGTCTTCAGCAACATGCTAAAATCACCAGAAGGGTTAGCTGAGGGAAATCAGGATCTGCTTAATTTGAAACTCCTTTTAAAAGAATCTACAATTGAGGCACCTGGCTGGCTCAGCCACAAGAGCATGTGACTCTGGATCTGGGGGTCATGAGTTTGAGTCCCACATTGAGTGTAGAGAGTACTTAAAAACAAACAAACAAACAAACAAACCTTAAGAAAAGAGAGAGAATCTACAATCAACTCTGCCTCCATCCAAAGAAAAGGACACAGTGCCCTGTGTTTTCACTAGCCTTCACCGTTTTGACACATAGTAAGAGAATGAGTGAGATCGACATGGGCAAAACTTGCCACTGAATCATCTGATAATAGTTTTTAGAGGCACTGCTAGTGTTCTTCGGTTATGGGTACTACATACCTATAACCTGAGGGGAAAAAAATGCTGAATAGTGTGGCCCTTAGTGGTACTACAAATGAAGAATCTTTACACAATTATTCCCAACTGGCTTTCATGATAAATTTTACACAATTTACACAATTTTACAAAATTTACACAATAAATCGTTTGCATCCTCATACTGTAACCAGGTCACTCTCAACTACATTACCCAGAAGTTCTTACCTATTATCCTCTGTTTCATTGTCCCTCCCAGCCCCCCAAATCCTCACACATAAACCTAGATCCCCGAGAGGGGCAAATATAAAAGCAAAGAGTAAGCAATTTGCTACAGTGCCATGCCGGGTTACGGGTACCTGGTTTTCCCTCTGCTCTGGATAGAGAAAAGTACGGATTATGCACCTGGCAAATATTTGCATGGTCTCCAGAGCAGTTACATTCATCCATTTGCTCACAAAAGTACATAACTACAGCTGAAAGAAAAAATCAATTCAATTCAACAAACATTTAACAAGCTCTAGTCTGATTGCTGAGCCTTTGGGAAAAAAAATCATGCACCTGGCTATTGAAGCCGATTTTTGAAGAATTCTAGAAATATGCTATTCTCTCCCCTCTCCCACCAAAAGCAAATCATGAGAAAAAAAGCAACCAATTCCCTCAAATGATCAGCACAGCCCCATTTCATATTGTAAAATATAGCTAGTGCAAAGCATGCCAGTTCCTTTTTGTAGAAGGAAAATAATTCCCTTCTTATCTTTCTGGGGAAACAGCAATTTGGTTTGTTGTATAAAGAACAGTGCCTCCACTTGCTAAGAAATCAGTGATTAATTACCTAGTCATCAATCGCCTGTCAGTATTTTGGATCTAAAGATTAGAATAACTACATATTGAAATAAGTCATGGCATCATTGCTTTATATTCTGAATTCAGACTTATCAGGGATCTACATAAAATGAATTCTAACATGCAATACAAGGGCAGGGCAAAACCAATCCCTGCCAAACATTTAAAGAGATTTAGGCTACTCGACCACAAGCCAGGCTCTATCACCTACTTGGTGACATTAGCAAAGTCATGTATAAACTCTGAGACCTCAAGGGCTGTCTGTAAAACAGGGATAACCATACCTCTTTTATCTCATTTGTGGGCATCATAAAGGTCACGTGAAATAATGTGAAGGAGGGTTTTACGAAAATGGTTAAATTCATCAGTACTGATGCTTAACTCCACAGTCCCGAAGACATGGCAGAAGGAAAAGCTAAGAAAATCCATCTCTGTTCCCCAAAGTGCAAAACAGGGTCTTTACAAGTTCAAATGAGCTGTGGCCCCTTTTGTTTTCCCACAGGGATGGTTAGAGAATCGTGTCCATGACACTAGTTTTAGAAAGAAGGGAAAACACTTTTTCCTTATCCTATTTTTTTCTGTTACATGATGCAGTAGGTGGATACTTTTTATTTAGCTTGTCAGTATTTAAGCTGCTGTTGGCTATTAAATATTATATTTAGTGTCAGTCTCCAGGATGGAACAGTTGACATTAAGCAAAAATGACACATATTCCACTAAGATAGGGCGTTCCAAAACTCAGCAAAACATAGGAGTAATATGATCTTTTCCTTTTTTAAATCATCTACTCTATATTGGCACTAGAGACAAAATAAGGTAATGTTCTGGACCTCAAGGAACTCAGAGTTTAGAGTGGAAACAGCCAGAACATTACAAAACTGTGAGATCACGCTAGCGAGAAGATGTCAGTAGGTAGGTGTCACAAGGTACAGAGGAGGGGGCTGCTGTCTGAGCCAGGTGTTCAGGAGGGAGGGTAGCTGGCATGAATAAATAGAAAGCGCCTGCTGTGTGCATGAGTGCAGCAATGAGATAGTACTGAAGCACACTGTGAGTCAGGCTGGAGGGAGAGACAGAGATCCCATCATGAGGGACCTGGGAATGGAGGGTGTAGAACCTAAGAGTGGGGAACGCTCTGTGGATTGATGCAAGGAAGGGAGTATCAGGTGAGCGGTGCATTGATGAAGGAACAGCTGCACGAAGGAGACCCTGACATTCCTCCGCCCAGAACATTCCACTGTGAGCGAAATACTACATCTAAAAGAAATTTCCTGCTAAAAAAGGAAAGAGTTGATACGCTTAAAGGTAAAAGGGAACCTAACTTGTAAAACTGTAATAAATGTAACCACAGCCTAGAACATGTTAATAGAGAAAACATTAGCCACACTCTTTTAGGATTTGTACAATATGCTTGTACATTTTTTACTGACCTCGACTTCCACTTCCACCTCAACCTAAAAAGGATCATTTTATGTACATATAAATGGGGTAGAAAAATCAAGGACTCAGTTTCGGCTTCCTAGAACAAGATGGAGCCCTTCAGGTGCTGGGTACTCAGTCAACTGGAGGGTCAAGTGGGTTGTCGGTGAGTCATCTTGAGGAAAGCCAACACACAGACAGGCAGATGTGCAGGACCATTCCAGGCTCACTGGGAAGCCTGAGTTGCAAGACACTATCCAGGAAACGATTACCTCTGCAATTAAGTTAACTGGGAATATTTTAAAAAGAAAAGACCAGGGGGACACCTGGGTTGCTCAGTCGATGAAGCGCCCTACACTTGATTTCAGCTCAGGTCATGATCATGATCTCATGGTTCATGGGATTGAGCCCTGCATCATCAGGCTGCATGCTGACAGTGCAGATCCTGCTTGGGATTCTTCTCTTCCTCTCTCTCTGCCCCTCCCCCATGCAGGTTTTCTCTCTCTCTCTCTTTCTCTCTGTCTCTCTGTCTCTGTCTCAAATAAACATGAAAGAAAGAAACAAAGAAAGAAAGGGAAAAAGAGAAAGAGAGAGAGAGAAAGAAAGAAAGAAAGAAAGAGAAAAAAAGAAAGAAAGAGAAACAAAGAAAGGGAAAAAGAGAAAGAGAGAGAAAGAAAAAGATAGAAAGAAAAAGAAAAAAGAAAGAGAAATAAAGAAAAAAGAAAAAAGAAAGAAAAAAACAGAGAAATAGAAAAAGAAAGAAAGAAAGAGAGAGAGAAGGAAGAAAGAAAGAAGGAAGGAAAGAAAGAAAGAATGAAAGCAAGCAAGCAAGCAAGGCAGGCAGGCCAGGGACTGGGGGGAAGAAGGGAAATAGGGAATGAAGAGTTATTGTTTAATGGGTACTGAGTTTCCGTATGGGACAGTAAAAACTTCTGGATTTGGATGGTGGTGATGATTGCACAACTATGTGAATGTACTTAATGCTCCTTAACAGTATGTTGCGGTATGTATACTTCGCCACAATAAATAAGAGAGAAAGAGAAGCAAAACTAAAAAGTAGTAAGATTTCGAGTAAATTCAGCGAGGAGCCTCATACTGTCTTCCTGAATGTGATGCACAGACCAAAGCACAGTTTATCAAGAAATGCTTTAAAGATAAAGCATTCTGAGTGCCTACTGTGTGTCAGGTGCAGGGAACATGCTAGTGGTCTGCCAGAGACTGTATGTTCCAGGGACTCTATCATGTAATTAGGGCAGGTTTTCTAAAACAATAGAACACTTTCCCCCTAAAGGAGACAGATCTCGTCACATAATCTGGTTCATAACTTTTCCATGAAGCCTAGTAAGATGATATTATCATCACCATGATTATGATGGTCGCTATTTGGTATTTATTAAGAGTTCTCAGTGAGCCAGCTGCTAGTCTTTTCTCCTTTGTTGTAGATGGGAACAAAAAAAGACAAGTTCTGTGCATTGCTTTGGAAAGTAAGCAACAGGACCCAAATCAGAAGCAATGCCCAAGGCCACAGCACTTGGCAGGAGATGTTGTACTCAGCCTGATTTGGAGGCCCTGGCAATGCTTTGTTCCCCCATTCCAAATCCTCACCGCCAAGCAGCGCTCCAACTTAGAAAAGAGTATGTATTTGCTTGTCAAACAGCAGATACTTCTTTTTGCACTCGCAAAACGTCCAGTAGATTTCATAAAATTACTGAGGTTAAAATTACTGAGGTTAAACCACAGAGATAAGAAATTCAATCTCTGGTTTAATTAATTGGTTAGTAATAATTGGTTATTCTTTTTTTTTTTTTTTAAGTCTCAAATGTTTCCCATGTAAAAAGCAGTTAAAACTGTGCATGGCTCTAAATTCTGTGCCTATAATCCTGGCAGAGTTTTATTTTACAGGTTGCAAAAAACCCCCAAATAATGGTAATTACATAGTAAGTATTGACTGTTTAATTACATGAGACTGCCTTATAATCACCAAGTCATTAAGGGTGTTATGAGATCTAAAAACTACAAGCCACCAGAGTGCTGTGCATCAAGTTATTTGGCAATTCACTGATATGAGGTAGAATGGAAGTATTTTGAACTAAAGCAATCTCAACACTTCAAATGAAAGGTGGGTACACATGTGCCAAGCCAGCAGAAGATGCTTATTAATAAAGGCCGATGCTGAATAAGTGAATAAATGAGGTGAACGGAGCCCCATGATAGAGGTAAGAGTGGTAGAGACTCCTTCTCAGAGGCAAAGACACCAAGAAGAGCCCCTATATCACCTTAGTCCAGTGGCTCTCAATTCTGGCTGCACACTAGAAGCATCTGGAAAGTTCTGGAAATCACTTCTACCCAACCATACACCAAACCAACTAAAACCAAGTCTTTAGAGAAGGACCCAGATATGTATAGGTTTTCAAAGCTATCCAAATGATTTCTATAAACAGCGAGGGCTGCGAACCACTAGTAGCAACAAGAAATCCCACGTAGTCCCCTGTAGCAAGTTTTGGTAGCAACTATGGAGGTCTTGCCGCCTAGCAGAGAAAGAGACCCTTCCACATGGCATGTGGCATACAGGCACTCACATAGGTCTTCCCTCTGTGCTCACATAGCAACCATCGAATTCATTACACCCGACAGATCCTAGCATGAGGTAGCATGGTCTTGAGCCAAGTTAGACACAAACAACATGGAGATCTATGAGGATGAAGAGTGCATCAGCCAACACATTTCAAGCGTGAATGATTCACTCTCACCCACCTCCTAAAGTTCTAGAGTGGTACAACCAACTCTTATTTCCTCTAATAATCCACCTTCTCTTTACAAATCACTGAGAGGTTGAATTTTCTTTTTTTTTTTAAACACTAAAAATCAGCTATAATATCTAAATGGTAATTATGTCATTAAACGCCATGTAAGAAGTATTGCAAACTGGATTTAACATAAATAATGCAATTCTTTATTGCACACACAAGGCTATGTGTGTTTCTGACTTCACCTTCTATGAATGCTTCTTTCAGATCGTAAAACTTATAAAAATAAGACCATGGAGAGAACTGGTAAGTTAGGCTCCACTGGCACATGTGTTTGGGAAGAAGAAAAGGTTGCTGAGTGCCTACTGTGTGTCAGGTGCTGTGCTGAGGTCTTCCATACACATTACACTTTGGGCTTCCCAACAGCCCTACACTGTGCTGTTACTAACAGATGAAGAAATCCAGATTTGGAGAGTGAGTTGGCTATCTTTACACAACCAGAACGAGGAAGAGCCTGACTGTGAATCCAGCTCAGTCCTGTTCCAAAATCCTTTTAATTTTCCATTTACAAAAATGCTAAATTGCACCCCAAGATGTGCAAATGCCAAGGCCTCAAAGCTTCCTCCATATCTCCCTTCCACAATCCATTCAGGTCTCTACTCTGCCTGGGCAGCATTAATTCCTCCATATTCTATACTCCCACTGTCTCTGCCCACCAATTTTAAGACTTTTGCTATTTTGTCTCATCCTTAAAGAAATGGTTCTCAACTGGGGATGGTTTTACTCCCTAAGAAATATTTGGCAATGTTTGGAGAAATTTTTGATTGTCATGACTTTGAAGGGTCATTAATATCTCATGGGTAGAGGCCAAGGATTCTACACGTTCTAAACATTCTACAATGCACAGGAGAGCCCTCCACAACAAAGAGCTATCCGTCCCAAAATGTCAATAGTTCCAAGATTGAGAAACCCTGCCTTGAGTGATAATGTGGTTTAACAAATGTGCTTTAGTGTCTTCCCCTACAAAATCATGAGGAGTAACGAAGACAATATATATGAAAGCTTTTAGCACATGGTAAGCACCCAGAATCCTGATTAGATAATCTGACTGCACACTTTCGTAGAGCAGGAACCACCTCAGTTGGCTCTACATTCTTCCCACACAAAGCTCAGGGTTTTTTCTTTTTTTTTAAGTTGGCACTCAACAAATGTTGAAATAATGCACTCTTTGTATTGGAAATTCTTGATTAAAAAAACAAATGCCACTATTACCTAAGAAATACAACATTCTCCCCGTATTCATCCCTTACTAAACAACAAGTGAATAGTATAATTTCATGATTCACTAGAACAGACTATGAAAAGCTACATTACATCCTGAGTATATCATAGAATCATCTCTACATCGAGATGATTGATAAGCTCACTATTAAAATGCCTTGTCTTACTTTAGCAGAAGGTTAATTAAGAGATCACAATACACAGACTTGAGGAAATCTCATGCAAGAGGCTCAGATTCTTCTACCTACACCAGGTCAGTTTGACCATATCGATTCTCAGGTCTTGAGTTGAATTATTCAGGACAACCTTAAACTGTAATCACAATATGTCAAATAAAAACACCAAATGTTTAATATCTTAATGAGTACATCAAACCCGGTTGGCATCATATCTCGGGTCAAGATCTTTATGTTTTTTACTTTTCTCAGTTGATATAAACTGGAGTCAGCACAGAAACCCTAAAATCCTAATGTAAATGATTACAAAAAGCATTAGGATTAGCATTCACTCAGTTGCTACAACAGGATAATCTACTTTCATTTTTGCAGTTTCCGGAGGCATGGCACCATGGCCCTAACCATCAGAATAAACCCGTATGCTTATTAAAGGTGCAGATTCCTACACCCCACCCCAGACCGACTGAATCAAAATTTCAAAAATAAATTCCTATAAATCTACATTTTTAATAATTTCCCAAATATTTGTTTTGCACACTAAAGTCTGAGAACCTCTGCCAGGAGGCTGGACCCCAGAAAATGGATTTGCCTCACTTTGTAAATTTCCAGCATGGGTCTGGCTTCTACAGACTATGAACAATTCATTTAACATAAACTCCACATCCACTTCCGACCATAAAAATAAGTAGGGCATTTTGTTGATTACTTTTGTGCAAATAGGCACTTCTGAAGTAAGTAGACTAATATTTTATGGCAAACACTGAAAAAAAACCTGGAAATGAGTATAAAAAGAATTCTCAAGGAAAACAAAGCTCAATTCTGAGCCCCACAATGGTCAACGTCTGCTATGCGCCAGACTGAGGAGACACTGATGGCTAGAGAGACTAGGTCCCTATCCTTATTTTTCCTTTATTTATGCATTTAAATAGTTTAATATACACTCAAACAAAAAAGGAAGACGATTTCAGAGTGGCAATGCCACGAATGCAATAAAACAATTTCATGCGACAGAGAAAGTCTGTGGGGGAAGGAGGCAGAGGTAGTGGCTGTCTGTAGTAGACATAAGGGTGAAAAATGGCGTCCCTGAGGAGGTAACATTTGAACTGAGACCTGAAGGAGAAGGCGCCAGTCATGAGAGGGTTGGGGGAAAGTGTTCCCGACAGAGGAAACTGTGCTGTAAAGACCCTGAGCTGCGAACAAGGTGCTCATGAAATTATTATAGGAATTAAATCAGAAATCAGATCGCATAAACAAGATGTTCTGCAAAATAGAAAGCTATTTAGAAGCATAAAGTATTATTTTTAGTAATATATTAGAACAGTTCTGGAGAGAAGCTGCAATAATGAAAGGCCTCAGATCTGTGTGATGTAAAGAATTAATCAAGCAACTTGAGGCTATATTGCCTAAAGAACAATAGACACAAGTATGTGTTTGAGTGAAGAAAGGAGAAGTCTTCTTTGAATATTTGAAGAACTATGTTCTTGTGGAAGATGATTCATTTTTTTAAATAGCTCTGAGGGTATGGAACAACTTAAAATGGTAAACATTTTAGAAAGGTAGAAGAATCTTGGCTCATAATGATAATGAACACTCAAAGAGAGTTGTAGGAAAATGGACTGACTGGAAGGTAGTGAGTTCCATATGACCAGAAGTAATCAAGGTCGGGCTGAATAGACATTTGGCAGAGGAATGACTGGACTAGATTACCTAAGAGGACCTCCGCAATTCTTTGAAAACACACATACGTTCACTCGAGGTGCTCTCTCTCTCACACGCCCTGTAACCTCCAAGATGGCCTCTTTAGTTCATGCTTTACAACTTTGGGAGGTTTTGAGAAAAACTTGAGAGATACTGAGAATTCTACCATATTCACAATTCACCCTGTCATTCTGCAATAAATTATATCTCCATGTCCATAATAACCAACATATATTTCAAAATGGCAAATTAAGAAACCGGATAGACCAACATTCATTTTTGAAATTTGTGGCTAAGATTTAGTGGTGTTTCAGCAGTACACATTAAACAATTTATCTCAACATATTAAAATATTAAAATATACTTTATTGTAACAAAAACATTATCTGGATTCCATTAGCTCCCAATAGGTGGCATGCCAATAAATAGCCAAAATCTTTAGCACACAGGTATGTGGCTTTTTGTTGGTTTGGTTTTTAATGGGAACCATAGGCCCGGGAAGATGATTTCTACAATAAAAGTCCTGACAGAGAATCACTACTCTATTATTTCTGTATTAAATCCAATAAATAAAGTAAAAAACATAGTGACTTGTCACTTGACCACCTGGGACCAAAATGCTAAAAGGTAAGCCTTCTAAGGACAGAGAGACCAAGCCAGACTTGGGAGTGAGACTAGAAATAACTTTGAAAATCTGAACATTACTAAATGACCTTTATATTTCCACACCCAAATGCATGTGGTTCATATTCAGATAGATTGCAGAAAATATTCTCTTAATATCTACATTTTTGTGCACATTTGTGTTTATTGTATTAAGTACATTTCTTAAAAGCTACTTGTAAATAAAATTCTATCATGTCTCTCTTAGGACAACTTACAAAAATGAATCTTTCCATAAAATAAAGACAACGTCTATGTAATTGTTCATAAAATTAGACTTCATTTTGTAAAATCCAGGAACACCAAAAGCTGAAATCAACAAGTTGAAATCAAAGGTTTAATACTTAATACAAAGAAAGAGTTTATCATAGAATTTTTTTTTTTTTTTTTGGTATACGGATCTCTTCCCAGGGCTATGAAAATTTCTATGTATGCTTATAGTATTTTAGAAATATGTCTGTTCCATAAAAGGTAAATATAACCTGTAATGTGAACAATCACTTCCTAACTTATTTTTCTTTAGGCTCATGTATATTAGATTGTGCTATTTTATTAAGCTGAATCCCTCAGAACTCAGGGTAACAAAAGGACTGGATTAGTGGCTCAGGAAACCCAAGTATCTCTGTCCAGAAGCAGGTGCCACCTAACATCTGAGTTGCCTAGACACCGATCTCTTAAATGAGTAGGGAGTTTTAATTCTTCAGATATATCATTACCATTACAAATCCCCAAAGCATTTCTAACGACATTTGTACCTGACTAATGCACAGAGAAGCTGCGATGCCACAAAACAATACATAGGGCTGGTAAAAGAGACCAAGTCTTCTGTCCCAGAGTCCAACATGTTCACCAGGACCTTTCTTGGCAATCTCCTTCCAGCTTGAGTGGTGTCAAAGCTTTGTAACGACCACTAAAATAATGGTATCCCTAGGATAATGTTAACAACATAGTTGGTGAATATCTTTCCTCCTGAGACTTCTTGACACTTGTTTCCTTTCCTTATTTTTTTTTTTTCAGGCAACAAGAAATTCGGGATACTTGTGAATTTTCCAAACCTTCTCATCCTTAACTGAACCTCTTTGTTGCCTTATCTTGCAAGAGTGTACAGTCCACCTCTTAGAGGTGGACAAAGCTGTGAATCATGACCCAAATGCATGTTCTACAGATGGGAAGAAGCATGGTACCGTGGAATGGCTCTAAGGGTGCCATGAAACCAGGAGCATGCCACAGAGTTGCAACTCCAGACTGTCAGCAAATCAGAAGTAATTTTCTACCTAAATCAGAGTTTAATTCATTAGCCCACATTAATTCACAAGTTCTAACCAATTTCTCAAAACGCAATAACACAATCTTCCAACCTAATTATCTTCATTGACAGCATTTAAAAGCATTTGCTGAGACACATTTCTTCCTTGTGTCAGACAGGATCAACGTCAAGTGAACAGCTTGGGTGGACGACATTCTGTCTAATTGCAAGGGGTTGCCATTTCAGGAACTAATCATTTCTTGCAAGGGAGAAATTCTCCCCTAGAGTGGACACCAATAAATAAATACCTCCCAATAAATAAAGGTTTAAATATGTACCTGTTTACAATTGTGTTCAGATTCTCAAGATCATCGTGTGTGTGTGTGTGTGTGTGTGTGTGTGTGTGTGTGTGTGTGTATACTCTTGGCATTCTGTTGAATTGGAAATATTACAATATAGATGACTTCCACAATAATTTTAATCACTTAGAGAAGTTTAGGGATCTGAAAAGAAACTTTTAAAAACAGAACAACAAAAGAGATAATTTGTAATGAAAACACCATCCCATCTAACTACCACTCAGGAAAATGATAGATATTTCCCTATAAATAATCATGAGAAAAGAACTGGGTTTTTTTGAAGGCATTTATTTCAAAAGCTCATTCACTAAAACCCCCTAAACTTTAATCCAAAACAGTTCATTTCCATTTCCTTTTGATAATCAGAAAGGAAATCAACCCACATTTTTTAAACAGTCATTTTTTTTAGATCCTTTACTGGGGGGTAATATCTTTTAAAAGCATTTTGAGTGAACGTATAAGCAAAAACTACTAAAAGGACAAAACATACTTCTTATTCCTCATGTCAAGTTTAACTTTTACTTATTTCATATCTTCTAAAAGTCATTGCTGCCATTAGGCCTTTGCTTTGTGAGGTAGCCAGGTTTCTCCTAACACTGTCCACTAAACTCATTCTAATTCATGCCCTGGGCCAATAACAAATCTACTTTTCCAGCTGTAATGCTTTAACAGCTTAAATTTCTAAAGTAACAGGCATCTTTTGCTCCTTTGAAAACCAGTTCTGGCAGTGTGATGTAAAGGAAAGTAAACACTTAAAGAGGTTCAAATATGCAGCATTGGAATTCACGTGTCAGATATAGACACTGTTGTATTTAATGAAAGTCAATGCCCAAATCCCGGAATCCAGTTTAGGCAATGGGACTACAGATATATTTTGAAAGATGGAGAGTCAATTAACAAGCACATAATTTTGTTGTAAATCTGTTATAAGACATATATGAACAAGAAGGGACAGCATTTCTAATTAGCATGCATGAATCAAAAACCATATATACGCCATGCTATATTCAAATTAAATGAACCTACCTTATAAACTTGTCCATATGTTCCATTTCCAACAAGTTCCACTAATTCAAAAATCCCTGCAGGGTCCTAAAAGAAAATAAACAAACAACAAATATTCAGCACAATATTCTAGGCATTGTTGTAATCAAAAGCAAAAATTCAAAATAAGCAAATACATAACTTTAGCTTTGGGGGTACTCATGTGTTAATATTAATTGCTATTAAAATTTAATTCAGCTACAGCTATGAAACTAGTCAAAATCTACTTTCTTTCCATTTTACATCTCTATGAGATGTGTTTAAACCAGACAAAAAGAGATATGACTTTCACTGAAACAATAACAAAGAATTAACATATTTCTCACAGTCAGATGGAAACACACTTGCAGGTACATCAGGATAAAATGAAAGAGCCATCATCCTGAGAAAGGATTCTAATTTCTCAGATCTTTCTCTATGAAGCTTCTGAGCTGTCCATTATGTTGAACACGGTCAAGAAGGGGGTGTTTCTGTGTGGTGGGGCAATCTTACATAAGGTAGTCAATGGTTCCCAAGAGCAAATGCAACCAACATAGCTGCCTCTGGGGCACCTGGGTGGCTCAGTCAGTTAAGCGTCCAGCTCTTGGTTTTGGCTCAGATCATGAGTTCACGATGCGTGAGTTCGAGCCCCGCATCGGGCTCTACACTGTCAGTGCAGAACCTGCTTGGGATACTCTCTCTCCCTCTCTCTCTAGCCCTCCTTTGCTTGTGTTCTCTCTCTCTCTCTCTCTCTCTCTCTCTCTCTCTATCTCTCTCTCTCTCAAAAATAAATAAATAAACTTTAAAAAAACACAGCTGCCTCTCTCAGCATGTTTTTCTTTGGATTCATCTTCCCTCTTTACAAGGCTGTCCTTGCAAAATATGTTTCTGTGGATGCTCTCCAGATCCCGCAGTACCTGAAGAGTCCCTGCAGGATTTTGAAGACAAACTAAATTGGAGATTGATGCAAGTCCGTACCACCAAACAGGTGTCACCTAACCCTCAGAGTCAGCTAAATGTTAGGGTGCTCCACAAATGTCCAATGAGTGCTACTTCTTACTAAATTACTGTCCACAAAAGTTGAAAAAAAATATCAAAGCCTATAAAATTCAACTCAGAAGCATAAACTGACTCTGACCTCTACTGATATCTAATTGGACAGAAATTATTTCTTTAAGGGCCTAAATGAAGAATCACAAACTTAAACGTCCACAGAGGCTAGGCAAGTAACATAAGAGAACAAAGTGCAGGGCGCCTGTGGCTCAGTTGGTTAAGTGTCTGACTTCAGCTCGGGTCATGATTTTGCAGTTCGTGAGTTCGAGCCCCATGTCAGGCTCTGTGCTGACAGCTCAGAGCCTGGAGCCTGCTTCAGATTCTGTGTCTCCCTCTCTGTCTCTGTGCCTCCCCCACTCATGCTCTCTCTCTCTCTTTCTCTCTCTCTCACACACACTCTCTCTCTCAAAAATAAATAAACATTAAAAAAAAAAAAAGAGTGAAGTGGGCCAGCTGGGGTCTGTGGCAGCCTGAAGAAGCCATGTCTCCCTGCAGAGAGGGAGGTAACATAGCTGGGACCAGTTGGTTCTTACATTAACCTATGAGCACAATATTGCCAGGTCTGAAGTTTTGTGTTTTGTTTTTGTGTTTTGTGTTTGTTTGTTTCCAAGATGTCCTAATTTTTATTTTTTTAAGTTTCTTTATTTATTTTGAGAGAGAGAGAGAGGCAGACAGAGAGAGAGAGAGAGAGAAAATCCCAAGCAGACTCCTCACTGTCAGCACAGAGCCTGATGCGGGGCTCGAACTCACGAACACATGAGATCATGACCTGAGACAAAATCAACTGTCAGAGGCTTAACCGACTGAGCCACCCAGGTACCCCTGTCTTAATTTTTAAACGTTAGGCGCGAACTGTGAGGGAAGGCCAAATAAAAAAAGGCTGCAAAAGCGTCAACACTTTTGTAAGAGCACCACCATATATTGTCAGGGTGACTGAGAGGCAGGAGAGGGAAGGCCTGGGCTTTGGATTCAGACAGACCTGGGTCGAATACCAGCTTTCCCTTGACTGGCTGCATGATCATAGGACACCCTGGGAGAGCACCTCAGTCTCTGGGCAGAGAAAACAGATATGACACGCGCCTTGCAGAGCTCTGATGAGGAGTGAGTGAGGGCCTAGCACTACACCCTGCACGTGGTTGGCAATCGGCTAACGTGTAATAGCAGTCATCCTGAAGCTGAGGGTCTGCACACCACTAGCAGCATTTAAAAGGTGAAGGGCTGCTCAAGGCTGCCATGCATGGGGAAGGAGACAAATGAGTTTGATGTGACAAGCGAGAGTCATTTCGAGTTACAGTCTTCAGCACATCAGGCCCAAGGAAAGCCCTTTGCTGTATGCCTTTGAAGACTCCGCAGAGAAAACAAATTAAAAAATAAAATAAAAGCCCAGCAGTTGAAGCACGTTGTCACCGAGAAAGATTGTCATCTGCGTAATCCATCGTGATAAAGCCAGGAGGGCAAGAAACCACACTCCACAGCCTGAGAAATCCGGAGGTTCCAGCCACGCCCCACGTGGTCAGGGGGTGTGGACAACGTTCCAGAGGGAACCCTGTGACAGCAGAGACGGTAAGGGCCCAGGGCCCTGTCAGCGGAGACCCCGTGGCTAACAGAGCACCTGGGAGGCCTCAGGATGGGAACAGAAAGTTGTGTGTGTGAGACCGCTAGGCCAGCAGAACAGCAGGTTCTATTACATGCAGGATTAGAAAGAAATGAGGGAACGAACGGTGGGGGAAAAAAAGCCCACAAATGGTGGCAGCTGCTGTTTGTTTCTAAGTTGTGCTCCCAGTAGTTTGTTTTCTCAGCGGTGTTTCTGCAACAAATTTTGAGAGAGGTTCTACATTTGCTCGAAATATCTCAATTGTGTTTTCAACATTCGTTTTTCTTGACTAAAAAAACAGAATTTGAATGAAAGAGAGAAGATCCAGAAGGGTGACTACCACCTGCCTTAGGGAGCCTAGGAAGCAGTGGGGGAGGGGATGGTGGAAGGGGAGGGCAGGAGCAGAGCGGGGACGAGCTTCTAGGCCAAGGGGCCACCCCACCTCACAGACCCCTCCTCGGGGCTGAGGTTCAATGGGCTGAATTCAAGAGCATCTGGGCAACTGACTTCTAGCTCTTTCCTCTTGAACAGTCCACTAATGGGCCTATGTCTCAGCCAATCAGGACCAAGGAAGTGCAATGCCAAGATTTTTGTTCCAGCTGCTGGGAGAGGGGTCTTCCAGCTGGGTGCATCCAACGGACTCAGAATTAAAGGTCAGAGTAACCACAGGGATGGATTGGTGACCACCTTGGGTAGACAAACAAACTAGAAACAATCATGAAATTGGGGTGGTTCTCCAGGAAATGGGACTCAGAATTACTGAGATTTACACAGAGGGATTTTATCGGGGTGTTCCACGGAATCAACACCAGTTGGGAATGAAAGAATTCAGATTGGAATGAGCAGACAGAATGATGCAATGGAACCAAAACTTCATCTGATCCCACAGGAGCTCTGGACCCAAGGCGACTCTTCAAAGTTATCCTACCCCGGGGCATGGGAGCCTTTGCACCCCACCTCCATTGACTAGTCATTGCATACAGGCTGTCCACTGTCCCCATCCCAGAGGTTATGATCTTGTGTGAAGTGACACTCTTCTGCTGAGGACAATCCCCAGGTGAGAACAATCACTAGCTGCCTTCACTCCCAGCAGGTGGACCCCAGCAGGTGGACAAGGAGTGCCTCAGGAGCAAAGAAGGCAACTGGGTGACACATCACAGCAACCACTATAAGCATCATGGCTAGAAATGAGTACCAACGTGGAACTGGAAGAGAAGTCGAGAAGCATCTATCTTCTACAGTATGCTGACAATAAGACAAAATGGCACAATTCGGGTCATGGTATTTACAAGGAGGAGGCTCTCTGAGACCCTGGAAAGCAGAGGGCAGACATATTGTCCAGGAGCACTTGAATTAAGCACTTATCCTAAGCTTCCCTCTCCCCTACCTCCACTCCAAATACCCAAGAGCTGATGTTTGTGAATACTCCCATACACAAATGCATCTAACTGCTAGTTAGGCTCTTGTGGAATAATGCTAGCTTGAACTGGGTAAGCACTCATTCATGTGTTTTCTCCACTCTTGGAGAACTCTAAAATAATTTCTCCCAAGGGTCACCAATGACCTCAATCTCTTATCTATAATGGTCTCTTCTCAGTCCCGTCCTGGCTATTCCCTTTGAGGCATTTATACTGCCAAGCATCATCACTCTTGTTGAAATATGTCCTCTCCCTTGTCTTCTAGCATACCACTCAGTTTCTCACAGAGATTCTGTTTCTTCCACCCAGACCTTAAAGATAGGCTGACCCCAACGTTCCAACCTCATGCTGGTCACTAAGTACTAACGATTTCATCTCCCAATATCCATTATATCCATCTACTCTGTTCTGTTCATACAACAGGCCTCATCTTCTCTTGCCGGGACTATTTACTTTCAATCAATTCTTTCCTCCTTCACACTGAACTTTCTAAAAAGACACAACACACCATGCTTTAGAATCCTACACAGTGTGGTTCAAATTGAAAGTCGAGGTCCTGTCATTCTCAGGCCCAGTGTTCATTCCCACTCTCACGTCCCATCATTTTGTACTACAACTAACTGCCTCAAACCACCCGCTATGTCCCTAGCACACCTTACAGGCCATGTCTCTTTGCCTTGGTTCATAATGTCTGTCTGCCAAGATTATTCCTTCTACCATTCAGGCAAGCCCAGCCTTAAAAGCCCAGTATGCCACCTCCTCTGTGAAGCTCTTCTCAAATTAGTACCACCAACTCTCTGCACCCACAGCACGTTGTACATAGCTCTATCATAACCACTTTCACCCAGTGCCACTCCCTCTCCCATTTCTTTCCCTTGATAAATTACAAATGCCCTGAAAACAGGGACTATAACATATTTATTTTAGAATTTCTAAGCACTTAGCATGGTGTCCAACACAGAACTTCTAGACATTAACTATTTGCTGAACAAGGTTGATGCCCCACTCCCAACTCTCCACCACACGCCTAGAGGAAGCTGCCAAAATTGGGATCAGAATGTCAAGCCAAAGGTCTAGCAAACTTACAACATTTCTTTTTACAATCTAGACAAGCTGTCCCAGTCACTACCCCTTCCATTTCCCTTACCCAGCTTCCAGTTGCACAAAACTGGCACATACTCTAGCTCCTATGGTATTCCCAGCTCTAAGGAAAATTCATAAAGCCCGTTGGTCTAAGCTGTGCTTCAGGTGCATTGAGAAGACAGGCTGTCAGGATGCCGCCAAGTGCAATGCAACAAGGCGATGTACCTAATAATCATGTTACAAAGACAGGAAAGCCAAGAGACAAGATTCAGCTTAATTCTCTCTCTCATGTTTGTTTAGCTGCTCATAAAGCCAGGATGGGCAGCATGGAAGAAGGTTACATACGCCAAGAAGAAAAGAGCAAATCATTGACATTTACCAAAGTCAGGAATCCCTGTTGGCTATACAAGCCTTTATTCAGATCTTAACCTTTGCTGGGAGACGGAGAAGAGAATTTAATTCTAAGGTAGAGTAGTTTACATTATTTCATAATGAAACATAACTACATATCAAAAGGCAAGCTGTTTCATAAAAGAAAATTGTAACTTTTCAGTAAGTACTGATAAAGACAAATTTGGTTAGCCACTATAATAAAAATCACAATAATAGCGAACATTTTAAGAGTCTTTACATGCCAGGTACTATTCAAAGCATTTTCCACGAATGGGTCATTTAATTATTACAACTATCAAATGGATGCTCTTGTTGTCTCCTGTTTTACAGATGAGGAAACTGCGGCACAGAGAGGTTAAGCAGTCAGTTAAGGTCACACCATTGATGAGTGACTGATCTAGGATGGGTACCTGGCTGGCCAGACTCCAAACACTGGACTCTTGACCACTTTGGACCCTTTCAGCTTCATAAAATCAGCATTCCCAGCCCTTGACTTACTACTACTCACTAGCTCTCCAGGCTTGGGCAAGCTTCATCACTTCCCTGAGTCTCAGTTCCTTCATCTTTAAAATGGGGGATAATATTGCCTCCCTCACAGGGTTACCTTGACAGCTGTGAAAGTGTCTAGACTAGCTCAGGGCCTGACACCTATAGTATTTCAACAAACATTAACCTCCTTCCTTCCTTTTTTCTCTCTTCAAAGAAAGAGTTCATTTAATATACATGGCCTATGCCACAGAAAAATTCCGTCTGTATTCTGTATATTTTCAACTAACAAAGCCAATAAAAGAAAATCTATTGTTTTTAACCAACACCAAGCGCTTAGCAAACAGGGTCAGATGTTTATGGACAAACAGATGTCTCTTCAGAAATTGCTGAGAAGTTGGGAAGACACATTAAGTTTAGGGGGGCTCCTGGGATGCTGGAATAAATTCTCTCCTTCATCAGCTGATGAAATTCAGGCAATACTGGCAGGCTCAGGCCTGACTTCACCGCAGAATGGAGAGATTTAAGATTTAGGGGTTAAAATCCCAGCCACTGAATTATATGTTAATTCCTCCAGGCCCCCTGAATGACCCAGCATTTCTCAGAACACTAAACAACATCTCTACACTAAATCCCAAAGATCGAAAAAGACAAACCTAAATATATAACCAGGACGATGACTTCCTTCGTTTCACAAGAGGTGATGTATATTCTCCCCAACCCTTCTCCCTTCTCTGAGATGAAATTAACAGAGGGATTGGGAGAGATGATGGCCAGTGGCCAGTGGCCAGATTCTAGACACCTTTTCTCCAAACTCCTCTCAAAGACCACTGTTCTGTTGCAGATCTTTCACTTGGGGTCACCAGTGTTTTGACAGGGTAAAACAGACCCCAGTAGAGTCCGGATGGCTGATATGGCTCCCAGAATGGCTGGCCACCCCCAGATTCCCTACTGACATCTGCCAAATGACTGTGCTTTACTCTAAACTTATGGGCCTTGAAAAGACCAAAATGTTATTTCTCTTGGAACCATATTTAGCAGCTGTTTTGTTCGGTTTCAGCCCTAACTGACAAGCATATGCTTACAAAAGCAAAACAGCACAAAGAAAACAGGAACAGTAGGAGAACTCTCCATATTTATCTTGAGCCTCCAGGCTTTTCAACACCATCGTTCTTCCCAAGTGAGCACAGTGATGGGAAACATCGTACTGAGGCCACATGCTGTACTCACAAACAGGCAAGGTCCCTCAAAGCTCATTTTTTACTGGCTTTCCCTCCTTCTAATGCGGGGATCTGAAGACCCAAAGGTCTTACCTTACACAATGGGGTTTACTCAATCCCTGAATGCTACCCACACTCTCCACACCCAACTACTGTCCAATGTAGGAGCGGGGGTACCCTGGCCCCCGCCTCCTGGTGCTTCCAATCTGATGAAGGAATAGACATGAGCACACATAACTACACATACATGGTCATTTAAATTTCAATTAAATTAGAGTGACAAGCAACATGGAGGAAAAATGCAAGGTGCTCTAAGAGTATATACCTGGTAGACCTAGAATATAATCCAGACTTATCTTCATTAACATACTGCCCAGGCCAGCATTTCAAATAGAAGAGGTAATTCAAGTAAAAGAATATATTACAAAATATAAAAAGAGGGGTGTTTTGGTGGCTCAGTTGGTTAAGCATCTGACTCTTGGTTTCAGCTCAGGTTATGATCTCACAGTTTGGTGAGTTCAAGCTCTGCATCTGGCTCTGCACTGGCAGCACAGAGCCTGCTTGGGATTCTCTCTGTCTCCCTTTCTCTGCCGCTCCCCCACTTGCACTGTCTCTGTCTCCCTCAAAATAAATAATAAGCTTTATATATATATAATATATATATATATTATATATATATATATGATATATAATATGAACTCAAAATAAATAAACTTAGATATAGAACAATGACTGCTGAATTTTCTCATTTGATCATTTGTGCAGAACAAATTAAATTATGCAGACCTATCAACTGATGCAAAAAAGCTAGGGTTCAATTTAGGATTCCACTCCTTGCTAGTGTTATTTGACCTCTTGTATTCTGGTTTTCCCACTGTAAAATGGGAGAATCCCACTTGGCCTGCCTTCGTGGCAAGGCTGTGTCCTGAATGTGAACGTGCTGAACACCTCCCCAGCCCCACTTGTCCAGTGTCGTCCTTTGGAAAGGGTGGTACTGACTGTGGGCTGACTCCAGGACACCATCTGCCCCACACAGTTGAGCCTAGCTAGGTGGTATTGCTCTTCTTTTTACCAGTACTAGCTCCTGGCAGGGTCAGGACATGGTCCTAGCTAAGCATCAAGCAACACCATCCTTGATGATGGTGGCTTCTAGCCCACAGGACAAGGAGTCCAGAACCTCCCCACCTTCTATTTGGTTTGCTACCTGTTTAGTTCCACCTGCTACTAAGCAACCATTGGTAGTGAAACAGCTTCCCATGCATCCTGCTCCCACTCACCTGCTTCACTAGAGACTCTATAGCTCCAGCCTGTCCTCATAAAGGCAGCCTTTAAAATTAGATCTGAAACCTGCTTCCTCAGAGCAATACCTGTGAGACCTGAAGCTGTAATGGTCATTATTACTGTCTCTGAAATAGACAATGGCCTAAATGCTTCATGTATTTTTTTCATCTTTAATCCTTACAACTCCATGAGGAGTACATATTACTAACCCCAATTTTCAGATGATGAAACTAAGGCTTCAAGGAATTAAATAACTTACCCAAGGTTAAATACTATGTGGTAGAGACAGCAGCCAAGACCAGGCTGTAAAGTGAGGATAAATACACCTCTTCTGAGGACTGTTCTGAGCACCAGAAACAACGTATATAAAGAATTTTGCACAAAGCACAGTAATAAATAAAAGCCACTGCTACTATTGCCATTGCTGCTGGTATTAGTAAACATTGTCCAAGGTGATAGCATTGGTTAGTAGTAGAGGTGGGAGTCAAATCCAATATTTTGAATGAAAGTCTGTCATTACTCACTTTTCTACAAATGGCCAATGTTGAAACTAACTTGTAGTTACAGGGATGGTGAAGACCTTGCAGTTTAACAATGGAGCCAGAGAAGGGCCAGTGACCTCCAACCAGGTAGTGCAATCAGCCAAGCGACTTGGGACTAGAAGTAAAATATGCCAGTGGTTGCTCAGTGTCCCTGCCTTCCCACTCGAGCCTGCAGTTCCAGAGGGGGAAACCAAGCAGGCTCTCAGATTCTATCCAAAGCTACAGTTTCCTTTCTTTTCTTTTCTTTTCTTTTCTTTCTTTTCTTTTTTTTTTTTTTTCCGATTTTGCCATCAGCTAAGATGAATACTGGTTATTTTAAGTTAATCAATTGACAGTGAGAGGCAGTATATCAAGCTAGTTAAGGCCACAGACCCTATAGCCAGAAATCCTGATTCTGATCCCAGCTTCACCATTTACTAGCTAAGTGACCTTGAGTGTATTATTTAAATCTCTCTGTGCCTCAGGTTCCTCAATTGTAAAATAGTGATTATAGTATGTCCACTAAATGGGATTATTACAAAATAATTAACATACATAAAATATTTAGAGCAATGTCTGGTGTGTTGTAAGTACTCAACAGTGTTGGCTAATAATTCTTTATCTCAGAATACAAACTCCAAGAAGGAATGACTTCTACTGGTTCTGTTCACTGCAATCTCCCCAGTACTCAGATCAGTGACTGGGACATTATAGACACTCAGAAAATATCTGCTGGCTGAAGAAAGAAAGTCCTACCACCAAGAGCCACAAGACAGTAAGATCTCTGACATTCAGGAGCAGGGATTTCTGAGATCTTGTCAATAAATCCCTCTCCCCATTTTACAGAAGAGCAAAGACCCAGATAGATAGTTCCTATATACTCATACAATGATAGGATTTTCCAACAAGAGAGTTTACGTGGAATGTCCAACGTATCACCTAGTTAGTGGCAGAGTTAGAACAAGGACCCCAAGTCCTTTAGACTTCTAGTCTTTTCTTCCAGTCAATAAAATCCTCTGAGGAAAGGAAAGAAATCACTCGCTTTCAGTGTCTGGCAGGGAGGAGAGCAGGAGTGTGGGGAGGATAGGTAGTGCTTGCATTCAGTTGTAAATTCCAGGTATTTGGGTTGAGAAGTGAATCTAAATCATGCTCCGGGAATGATATAATGTTATATATCACACATTTGCCAATTTGGTATCACTGAGATAGTCAATTTGGTGATATGTACATAGGTACATATCAGCATAAGAGATCATTGAATTTTTCCAAATGTATTTTTCTCAGTTCACAGATTTTACATAGTCATACTCATATTTAGCTTAGTTCCAAATTATCTCCTTAGAGCAGAAAACAAATAATTCTACATAAGCTTATTGTTATTTTATGGCTTACATTAGAAAAAATGGGCATGTATAATTAGGAACATAAAATTAAAAAGAGAACAATCAAAGAAGAACTTATAACATTAACTTGGATATTTATTCTGATTTTGGTAGACTGGCTACTTTAATCCCTTGTCTACTGTTGAGATTCACCAGCCAGCCCTTCTCACACTTCCTGACCCACACACAGATACTGAGCCATGCCAACAAAGTAGCCTGTGCCCATGTACAATGCACAAAGCCCATTGCTCTGTTCAGGGACTATTTCCGACTCACCCACTGTCAGGGAAAGACATACTAACTCCATAAAGCGGACTGAGAAATTTCTCCAGGATACTAAGCCAAAAGGCAGATTTTAGACAGGGATGGGATCTCCACCTTCCAGAACTTTCCCCAACTCTCCCACAGTCTGTTCAAGCTCAAACATGATAAGTTGCTCTAAAGGCCAATTTGTACATAAAGGCCACTATCCTGGTCCCTTCCCTCCCATCATCAGGTTGTCCCAGAGATTATACAGCTATTTGGGAAAATGTATCATTCAGTATACAGAGATATGCAAACATGAGAATTCTCTAGGCCTGTCAGGACAGAGTAACTTTCCAGTATTTGCAGCAACACGAGGTTGAAATGATGGGAACCAGGCTAGCAAAGATTCGGGCATTTTGCCTTTTTAAAGACGCTTATATGAAGAAAAAGAATAGCATTTGCAGCAGATGGACTTTAAAGACAAGAACTGATTACCTAAATCATCAAGTAAGAAATATTAGGAAACTACCCAAGGTTCCATTTTGGGAAGAAGAGCCTGAACCCTTCCCCCAAAGGTACTCATTTCCTACCTGCTTACAACAGACCAATGACATTTATATTTGCTTGATAGCATCTTCAACACTTTTCGCAACACTAGCAGGCAACCATGTCATTGACAACAGACCTTCTCTAAAGGGTGAGGAGGTTAATACTGGTTGGTTGGATTCCCTATTACTCTCCTGCTTTGAGAGAGGAGCGGGATGGCCAATAGCCAGGTAGGAACAGACAAGAGCCCATGAACATGTACCTGGGACGGGGGCCTGCCAACTGGCGAATGATGGTATGAGCTGTTCCAGTCATCACTTGGTGTCATCACTAATGGTACAGATGGCTGGTTAGTTAATACCAACTCTTACACAGATTATTGTAACAGGGCTTCGTTGGCATCTGAGCTATTTTTTTTTCTTCCAGGCTTTTGTCCCTGTGGCTAGGCTAGCAGAAAGAATATTCAAGTTTGTTTGTTTGTTTGTTTATGTTTGTTTTACAAGGCAGGTAATTTTTGAATGGGGGTTCTATACCATTTGTTCAAGGATCTAAAAAGTTTTTTGGCAGACTCAAGGAAAAAAAGCTAAATTTCTCCATCCCTCCGGGCTTCCAAAGATGTTAGATTTCCATTGTCAAGTAAGTCTGGGAACACTGAGTTTAAAAGATTAGCAATTTAGGTCATTCTTTACTGTGTGGCCTCTCCAGAGCCTTTAATGTGTTAATGTTCCCTATGAGTCTCCAAGAGACAAAGGCAAAGCTTTCCTTCTTTCCTAAACGTGTCTGGCTATAGAACATTTTTTAAAGGAATTTTGTGCCTTTGTAAGCACTGGTGTTCTGGGTAGCACAGGGTGGAAAATGATAGGGTATAGAGCGATCTTTCCCTTCCCATTCCCACTTAACAGAAGCTTGCATCTTAACTTACAGTAGCAGGGACTGCTCAGTGCCGCCTAATGTCCATTCTCCCATTGTTCCTTGGTAGCAAAAAAATCCCAATTTTATTTGGGAGACCAATGCATCCAAGTCAAAAACTGTATGCCCTAGCTCCGTTAAGCCTAGGAGAGAATATGTGACTAGGTTCTGGCCAATGATATGTAAGCAGAAGTATTGTGAAGGACTTTCAGATGGGCTGCTTAAATGGAGCTGACTTAGCTGAGAGAAAGGCTCTTTTGTCTTCCACCTTCTTCCTTCCAGTTCCTTGGAATGCAGATGTGATGGCCAGAACTCTGCAGCAATTTCTGACCCTAAAGTGAATTTAAGAATTGAAGCCTCATGCTAGGCTGTTACAGCAGAACAAAAAAATAATCCCAAGCCTCAGATGACCCTAGAACTACATAGGTTTTCTGTTTGTTGCAACTGAATTCGAATTGATTTGCTTTGAATTTTACCATTCAGACATTTTTTATTTATCTATGTTTAATTAACAGTTCTTCTTTAAAAGTACTCTTGTCCATCTGCCTTTTGATCTTTAATAGAGGTGATAGTCATTACAGTTGTTCCACAAATATTCAAGTTCTCCTGCTGTTATGTTATACAATATCACTTCCCCAACCCCTCTTTAAGTTGGGTGTGTGACCACATGATTCTCTTTTGCCAATGCACTGTGAGTGAAAATGACATGCCACTTTCAGATGCAATATTTGATTGCTATATCAGATACGGTGATGACTTTGGAAGCATGTGTGGACATGAAGTCTCCACTGGTCTATGTCTTTGTGTAGCTGCTGGATAGAGTCCTCTCCTGTTGGGCTCTGGACATGGTCAAGAAATAAACTTTAATTGTATTAAATCTCTAAGACTGTTTGTTACCACAGCATATCCTAGCCTATTCTGTCTGATAGAAAAGAAATGACCAAATGGTAGTGATAGTAATAATCTCACAGCAAAATGCTTTATGATTTCTGAGACAATATTTCTGAAACGAGCCACTTTTTCCTGGGCACCTCCTAATGCCCAGACACTGTGCAGGCCATTTTGCAAAAATTATTTTACTTAATATCTGCATTGATCCTGTGAGGTAGATTGCTTACAAAAGAGAAAACTAAAGCTAGGAGAGTAACCTACACGAGATCGATGTTCAATGCCAAAATGCACATTCTCCCCACTGTCTCCAACCTGCAACATCTGAAGCCAACTCTGGGAAATAAAAATGCTTACAAAGCTGGCTGGTGACACAGGAATTCCAGGAACCTTTTGTTACCAGGAAGGGGGAGGAAACATTAAAACATGGAGTTTGCATTCACAGGGCTGACCACATCCTACAGACCTAAACCAGGGCATGCCGGGGCTTGTAGTCCCCCCCCCCACCCCCCACCGAGGACAGCAGAACTGCAAGCCCTCCAGCTGCTCATTTGAGTCCTTTGAACTCAAAACCTGCTTTTGAGCCACTGTCAAGGTAACCACGTGGCTGAAAATAACTAATTGGGCAACATTCTCTGACTGCTGGCATGGGCAGTTATAATCTCAGCATCTCCGTGGCAACCTGACTGGAATTCTGGTTATTCGCACAAAGGAAAACCGGTCTCTGTTCAGTCCAGGGCTGCATTTTGTCTCTATTCCACTTTTCTCATTACAAGTTGCTACTGAAGGAACAATGCCTCTTTTATGAAGAATGTTTATCACTGGTCCGTGGAAAAACAGCATTTTCGTAATCAGGGAAAATTTTGGAAAGGGAGAAAATGGTAATGGATCCTTCACTGCCACATGCAAAGAGATTTTATTAAGATAGGCTCTATACAAACAGTAGTAGAGGTCACCGTAGGGTAGTGACCTATAGTCACGAGATGTCAATGGCATAGAATGGGCAATGGAGCCCTAACAACTACATGGCAATAAGTTGACCAGTGCTCATTTCCTGGGCACCTACAAGGGGCTATTGTAAACCCCTCCTCTGAATCCCAGTGGCTCCCCAGGGATTACTGGGTGGCTACTCTGTTCTACCATCCCATCCCATGCTGATGAATAAGGAGGAAACGTTTGTTGGAGGAAATGCTGTAATCCATTTCTCAAGGACCCTGCACAGAAAGGAGACGGGAGAGGTGTAGGAACCCTGCTTGAACCAGCCAAACAGGCTGAACACAGTATAAATGCTAAAGGAGTTCAGATGGGTGGGAAATCAATACAGACTGACACAGCCAGGGAAGGCTGAAAGGAAAAGTTGGGCATCAGGCTGGACTTTGAAATGTAAACAGGATTTGCATAAGTGGAGAGAGCTCAGCATGGGGACAAAAATTGCTTTTTTTTTTAAATGGAGTCATTTAAAAAGGACACATGTTAATAGCCTGTAGCTCTTCTGTCAGAAAGGACAGAAGCTTAGAAACATGTCACTTGTGGGACAGCACCTTCATTCAGCAAGTTCTAGATTATTTCTAGAAACCATGGGTCCATAAGCATTTCATAGGGCAGACAGATTTCAAGTATTGAACACACATGACCATAAAAAAGTGGCAGACGCACATGGAATAAAGAATACACAACGCCATTAATTTTTTTAAACAAAATGCTATGTTTGTTCCAGGTAACAAAGGAACCAGTAAATGGCGTTTACTGGTAAATGGTGTTGCTGTAGTAATTTGCTTACATCCACCTTTCCCACTCAACTATGTTCCCTCCCGCCACAGAGCAAGGGCCAGGATCTCTTCAAATTAATATCCTTAGCAACGTGCACAGTATCCAGGCTACAGAGGGCACTTAATAAATACTGGTTAAGTAAATAAATAATTGTATCAAGACTGACAAGATAATATACATAAACTATTTCCTTTTTCATTGGTGAAATAAAGACTAAGTAAGGAAGACCATATATCATGAAGATATGGATACACATTCCTCAGCAGTATACCGCTGGGTACCAGAGAACATGTGAGGCCACATTCAAATATGGCACATCTTCCCGGAAAGCCTATTTTCCACAAGGACTTCCGTGTTTGTTGTTTTAACATAGTGGTTAAACATGGATAAGCTGGTATCAGTATTTTTTTCCAGTAGAGGTACCATAGTCAGCCTACCAGTATCTCTTCAGGTTCGAATTTAGTCTCCTTCACCAATAGGAATGTTTTGGTAAAAAACATCCAGAAGCATATTGTCCACCTGTACCGCTTATATCTTTGATTTTCAAATACAGCAAATGCTCTTTATTTCACCTCCTTCATTCAAAATTTCCCATTAGTTAGATGGACCTGGACAGTTGTTTAATTTCCCATTGTCCTCACAGAGTAGATTTTAAGAAAAGCAAACATTTAAAAAAGATAACAAAAGAAATACTTATTTAAAAAAAAAAACAGTCCATCAACTGATGAATGGATAAAGAAATTGTGGTTTATATACACAATGGAGTACTACGTGGCAATGAGAAAGAATGAAATATGGCCCTTTGTAGCAACATGGATGGAACTGGAGAGTGTGATGCTAAGTGAAATAAGCCATACAGAGAAAGACAGATACCATATGGTTTCACTGTTATGTGGACCCTGAGAAACTTAACAGAAACCCATGGGGGAGGGGAAGGGAAAAAAAAGAGGTTAGAGTGGAAGAGAGCCAAAGCATAAGAGACTGTTAAAAACTGAGAACAAACTGAGGGTTGATGGGGAGTGGGAGGGAGGGGAGGGTGGGTGATGTGTATTGAGGAGGGCACCTGTTGGGATGAGCACTGGGTGTTGCATGGAAACCAATTTGACAATAAACTTCATATATTGAAAAAAAAACAACACCATCTCAGTCATGTGCCATTTACCTTGAATTGCTGCTAATTATAGTCAGACATCTCTACTAAAGCTGGTAGTCTAGGATCTGTGTTAGACAACATTGCCATTCTAGTATCTCTTAGTGACTCTGTCTAAACCGAAAAGGGAATAAGACTCTTTACAAATTATTATTAAGTCTTACTTCTCAACAACATAAAAATGTCCTCTCTTCCCCCCAGTCCTTTGGATGAGTGAAATTGTCCTGAGAGGCAAAAAGGATCATTCTATTTCTTGAGCAGAGAGATGGTCTAATGGCCATGCTAGCACTAATTAAACGAGCAGCACATTTTTGTTTTGTGCACTTTTCAGTATATATTTTGCAATTAAAAGGGTCAAAAAAATCATTGAATCATGAAGAAGGCAACTTCAGTGTAAAAGAATGAGGAAATAGATATAAGCAGCCACCCACCGATTGCTCAGTGCTCAGTCAGTGAGGCTTACTTAAAACCCACTAGGTAAAAGTCTTTTGTTACAGCACAGAAATTCTTGCCCTGACTATGGCATTCCCCTCAGTAGTTAACCATACCACACAGTACGACGCTAAGCGTATAATTCTTATAGAGTATCTACTTCACTGACTACTGTTTGCCAGTGAATGTGCTGTAAAACAAATCTATGGCCACATCCCCAAAACCTGACATCAGCTCTCACATTGTCCACACTTGTTCCAGAGATAGAGCTTTCCAACAGCCCCCTCCTGTGCCCTTCTCAGCCACTATATTCAAATGCTTTTTTCAAGATGAGAAACCTGGGGAGTAAGTGGCTGGAGGTATTGTTAGGCAGGTGGGATTTTGTGCAGCTGATTGTCAAGTCAAACAATGAATTACGAAGAATGACAACGACTGGAAAATCTGCATGTCATTAGAATAAGCTTTCTCTTTTGAGTAGAACCATTTGGCTAGGACCAAAGCCACAGGCAGACCTAGAGCCTAACCAGTAAGTGTGAGGCCTGGGGAGTTCTAGCAAGCCCTGGCAAGGAGACACTAGTTCTCCACTCTGCAAAGTCCCTTGGGTGAAGGCACAGCTCTCCACAGGGAGAAACGCACAGTTAAAGTGGCTGAGTGGGGCAGAACTGGGGCTCGGGCAAAACCAAAGCCATAGCTGCACCACCAGTAGTACTGGCAGAGAAGGTGGGGCAGGGTGGACCTCTCCAAAGGAGAGAAAAGATCCCTGCCAGTGAATTACTTGGCCATTTGATATGCTCATTTAACTTTAATCCTTTCCAGGAATAATTTTTAAAAATGATCAAACGGCCTGCATGCATTCGGGTGATTTCCGTATACTATACGGTAGTCAACAGAGACACTGACCAGGGGCGGAGCTGGTGAGCTTCCCCTCAGCCTCCATCTCTTAGCACCACCCCATCCCTGCCAACGGCAAGAGGTGAGGTCTTCCTCTCCTCCTCACTGAGGCACCTCTCGCCTTACGGGAGAAGGCCACCAGATCTCACTGTACCCTAACAACCACTGCTGAAGGGCCTGGCTTAGAACCTCATGTTCATAACACAAAACTTACTGCCGACACACATCATGAGCTAGAGATACTTTCCTCCGGAAAACGTTAGGGATCTAAGAAGTACCGTAAAGCACATTCGAGAATGTAATTTATATAGTTTTAAAATTAGGAGTAAAAAAGTAGAAATAGCACTGGCTCTGTAGAAATCATTTCCATTCCAATTCCAGGTCCTGCTTCTTATTAGCTGTGTGACTTTGAGCAAGCTGCTTACTTTGTTGAGGGTACTTCTTCCCCTACCACTTTTGCACACACACACACACACACACACACACACACACTCACACTCACACACTCACACACACACACACACACACACCATCCCCTGCTTTACTTCAACTACTTTCAGTCTGTGCACAAGCAACTTCTCATAAGCTGGTTTTCACCTTCAACTCATATGAGGCATCACATCCAAGCCCTTCCTCAAATCCACATCCTTCTCCCTAGCAGAGCTAAGCTGCTCCTCCATTTGTGTTCTCATAGCATTTATTCTAGAAAACTACCATAGCACCTGCACATATGGTAATTATGTGTTTAAGTGCCTGACTCCCCCTCCAGACTGTACCTAAGCGACTTGAGGTAGTTCTGAGTCATACTGATATCTCTAGCCTCTAACAGTGTCACAGTCATAGAAGGTCCTCAATAAGTGTTAAATGAATAAATAAATGAATAAAGTGAATAAATAAATGAATAAAGTGTTCGTTTCTTGAGCATTTGCTACGTGACTAAGCACTTACATGTATTATTTGCAACCCTAGTAAGAGTGCTAAAAAACATTCATTTTATAGATGAAAAACCAAAGGCCCAAACACAGCAAACTAGTGATTAAAGTCAAGGTTGGAGCAACCTGCAATCTGCCTACAAAAAAACCTAGCACAACAGCTAGCACTTATTAGGGCCTCGAAAAAACGGCATCTTCTCTCCATTTGCACAAACTATAATAAGGGTGTGATTTGCACAATGTATCAGAAACTAGGTTCATTGGTGATAGTTAACATGGTTAACTTAGGAAATTTGAAAGAAAAGAGCTCAGTCACCAAATTCCTCATAGCACTCATGAACAGTGTTTTCATCGCACATTTATCACTCCCAAAATATTTTCTGAGCACCTGCTCCATGCCAGCTCTGTGCTGTGCACTGGGGATCTATGGATAAGAAGTCATGATCCCAGTCTTCCAGGAGCAGACACCAGGAGGTACCAGCATTTGTAGAGCGCCTGCTATGGGAACTTCTGAGTGCCTCAGAGCACATATTCTTAATGGACAGATGTTATATGCCCATTAAGTCTGCCATTAGAGGGGTCTATGAATCATTTAATGGAACACAGAGCAGCCTGCTCTGTGCAATGTATGTGGCCACAGAAGATTCTTTTAGGAGGATAATGTTCACGTTACAATTGAAGAGCAGCCCACATATGGGCTCCTGCCACCCGGGGTAATGAAGTCTTTAGGGAACTGATCAGAATTTCCAAAGAAATGGCAATATGGCTGCCACCTAGCAAAGCAGTGAGCAGCAAGACAACAAGGCCATTCACCATTGAGACTTTACTACACATGCCCTGCCAACCTCTCCCTGGAGGAACCCCTTGTGTCCACCAACCCATTATGTTCATCTTGAGGCTGGCAACCTGGTGGGCCTCTGCTCACAACACCGAGAGGCATCGTTAACACAGCATCCTATGTAAATTGCACCCCAAAGCACAACAAAATGTGAAAGGAATATACCTTGAATGATGTGCAACAGAAGTGGTTGTGGCTACCAAAGGAACTAAGACTCCCAATACCTTCAGTGGCTACGCCATGATCAGCAAATCCAATTTTTAGGCAACCTGTGGGAAGTCTACTGTGCCTTTTCCAGCACTGACCAGCCACAGAAAAGCAAAGCCGAACGAGCAAAGGTGCATCTTTCTGCCCAAAAGCGCAAGCTCACAATCAGCCATATATAAGAAACCCTGACAAATTACCTCAGCACTTTAATTCAGGTATTAAAATGCTACCCAACTGAATACAGTCTTATCAGATCTCCATTCAGTGTTAATAACTTTGAATAACTTGTTTCAGTATCTTTGAAAGCAGCACAAACATGGTGTAAAGCAGATAATAAATAATAATGGTGCAAGATTGCAGCCTCATCTTATGCCTTTTGTCACATAACCACATCTGATCTCTGTTCTAAACCTTTAGTTCTCCCCATCGTTGCTCATGGACAGAGTGATTATTGTTCACAAACCCCTCTGAAGAGCCCCTGTTTCGTAGAGTCTCCCACATAGCCACCCAATTAACAGAACTAAATGCCTTGGTTAGGTACAGAAGCTGCCAACAAACTGCACTTGGCATTTGCTTTCAAAGAACTGGATGCTGGGTGATGTTGGCGATCCCACCTCTTTCAGGTGAAAGTCTAAGACCACGAACCTAATTAGCTGACAGGATGCATGTTAACCTAACACATGCCCTTCATGAGAGAAATGTGCTGTCCTGTAGCTATTAAAGAGGTTCAGAATATGCTACCCCAAAATATGTCACTTTGACGGATTCTTCTCAGATGAAGACAAATGAAAAGAAACAGACACACAAACTCTCTGCCCTTTCCCTCCCTACCAGGAAGGGCAGAACAATCCTTACCAGTCCTCAGAGACAACTCTAGACTCTTATAGTCCGGAAACACACCAGAGGAATCTACATAGCAAATCTTACAAATGGGCCCTTATCTTCCATTAGTTTCCCCTATATGTTCACCTTTCCACAGTTTGTGCTCTTGGAAGCTCAAGACCCTTTCTCTTTGTCTTGTCACTTCTCTACAAATGTATTGCTTTTCTGTTAAGGTGTTATTTTAAGTCCAAGTTCTAACCATTCCTTTGAGTTACTCATCACTGAGTTCTCTCATGTGTATGCAAAATGTACATGTTTAAAAAATTTTGTGTTTCTATTGTTAATCTTTCTTTTATCAGTCTAATCAGCAAGGCCCCAACCAATGAACCAAAGATGGGTAAAGAAAAAAGGTTTTTTTTCCCTCCCCTACACTATATTCTATCAAATAATTCTTTTTTTAATGTTTATTTAATTTTGAGAAAAGGAGAGTGCAAGCAGGGGAAGGGCAGAGAGAGAGACAGAGACAGAGACAGAGAGAGAGACAGAGAAACCTAAGCAGGCTCTGTGGCAACAGCACAGAGCCCAACATGGGGCTCAAACCCACAAACCATGAGATCATGACCTGAGCTGAAATCAAGAGTCAAAGACTTAACCGACTGAGCCACCCAGGTGCCCCTCTATCAAATAATCCTTAACCTGTACCCATGAGGGTCTGTGAACCTCCTGAAACTAGATTCCATGTTTTAAGCATGTGCATTTTTTTCAGGGAAGGGAATCCAAACATATGGTTATCTGGAAGGAATCTAATATCCAGACTCTCAGTTGACCCTTCAATAATCCTTCAACATGAGCTCTAATGGCAGTACACTCACCTCCGTTTCATAAGGGAAGAACAACCTCTGAGTTACTACTTACCTGACACTGGAGAAAAGTCAAGGAGCCCTCCCACTCCTAATCCACATGTTTATATGGAATGCATCCAGCATCTCTAAGACCCACCCCACAGACCATTCTGGCTGGGATGACTTACCTCCCACCTAGACTCTCAGGCCTAAGGACAAACTATTTTTCTTTGTTTTATATCATCTCTGCATGCATTATGGGAAGGGGTATTTGTGTATGACAATAACCATAATCAGTCAACTGATGGAAAGAGCTTGGGTGGCCCAGTCAGTTAAGCATCCAACTCTTGGTTTCAGCTCAAGTCGTGGGAGTGAGCCCTTTGTTGGGCTCCATGCCGAGCATGCAGCCTGCTTAAGATTCTCTCTCACCCTCTGCCCCTCTCCCTTGTTCTCTCTCTCTCCCTCTCTCTCTCTCTCAAATTAAAAAGAAAACAAAACAAAACAAATATCTATTTCTATTTTTTAGCACAAGATACTTATAGGCCAAAATTTTTTAGTGACTGTATATAAGGCCATAATATGGGGGGACAAGACTTTGACAAAACTGTAACAGATAGCAGGATAAACCTGCCAAATGACTGAGAAAAGAACTTCAAGACCTAGAAGTTCCCTATACTCTATAATTGCTGAAGACTGACTAAAATTCTAACAAAGTAACAGCTCAAAACCTCCTTTCAAGTCCTCACAAAATCGACTAACTCATTTGAAAAAATGTTAAGCAACTACCAGGGTTTTACAGAGAACACAAAGATCAATCAGGTGTGGGCCCTGCCCTCAATGAGCTTAAGGAGTATGAGTAGAGGGAGAAAACCACTAAGCAAGAACACCTGCCCCCTTCACAGTTTCCCAGAATGCCTCTAGGTTTTCAATTCTAAAGCTGCAAATACTGTACCCATCTCTCAATAGAACAGTATCTGGCCCGTGTGTACACAGAAAAAACATACATATTTCATTCCAAAGCTCAAAACAACATTTTAAACAAAACACAATGTGAGAGAAAAGCTTCAAGTTACACTCAAAACAGCTGGCGGGACAGCAGAAGGATGTGTAGATCATTTTGCAAAGTGCCAAATTCAGCCAACAAAGACAGTGTAGTTAGGATACTGGTAGCTAGTGATCAGGAAACTAACGTTTTAGCATTTTATATCCTAATGAAAGAGCTACTCATTGGTATTTTAACTGTTTTAGCCACACTTTAAAAAATTGCTTTGCTGTTGACATGTAACATATTATCATTTTTCTTGGAAGGAAGGAGGGAGGGAGGGAAGGAAGGAAGGAAGGAAGGAAGGAAGGAAGGAAGGAAGGAAGGGAGGGAGGGAGGGAGGGAGGGAGGGAAACCAATCTGCCCCAGGTAGCTTCTTAAGCAGAATGTCCGGGTTTTAGGAAAAATTAATGCCTGTATCTGTGACACAAGTTAACAAATACTTAAGCACCCAAACAAGCACAAATGAAGCCTTGGCAGTTCAGAGAAGGGAGAAATTATTTCTAATAGGTAAGAAAAAAAGAATATTTTGTTTAGGGACCTAAGTTTGTGCCCAGATGTTGAAAAGTGGCATTTACACAAATGTAAATGGTAGGAGTCACACAGCACAAGGACTAAAAATTGGGCAGGGAAGGTCAGGACAGGGGCAGGGCAAAGGATACATGAAGAGACTGATGGACAGCTGGGTGTTTCAAGCAAGTTCTAGCATCCACAGTTCTCTAAATTGTCACAATAGCCAAACTGGTGGCTATGAGAAAGGGGAGGAGGCCTGGAGTCAACACAACCAGACAAAAGCTAATGACAGAAATCCCAAAAATCTTAGGGTCCCACCTAAGAGAAAGGCATAGTGACATAATGAACATGCAGCAATTCAGCATATGAAAACTGCACATCCTTGATCTGCCCAAAGACCATCAGTCTTGATTCTAACTTGTACGCATAAAAAAAAAAAAAATCAATTATCATACACAAGGACCTTTCAAATGCATTCTTTTGTCTATTAAGAAAAGAAAATTTGGGGGTGCCTGTGTGGCTCAGTTGGTTGAATGTCCAACTTCAGTTCAGGTCACAATCTCACTGTTTGTGAGTTGAAGCCCTGGGTCGGGCTCTGTGCTGACAGCTCAGAGCCTGGAGCCCGCTTCGGATTCTGTCTACCTCTCTCTCTGTCCTTCCCCTGCTTGCTCGCTCGCTCTCTCTCTCAAAAATAAATAAGCATTAATAAAAAATTTTAAAAAAGAAAGAAAGGAAACTTTCAACCATTTTACCAGGCACAAAAATAACCATCCTAGTCTGTTTCTATCTCATTCTGCAATAAAGACAATGGCTTTCTCCCTTCGACAGAATGTGACATGCCCATATAAGTCACATTTCTAAGAACCACCCTAAGAGGGACACTTTATTGATGTGTCTAGGGGCAGACAGCCCTTTCAACCCTCTCTCCTAGTTCAGGGCACCCTGTTCATTACACAAGTACAAACACATGGAGAATGTGAAGAATATATCTAAGTTTGGCAGTCCTTGCTGCATTCTGCCTGTAGAAGTGCCCCCAAATGGTGTGAACTGAAGCAAAACAGCCGCAGCAGCAAAATGCAATCTCGAGGTCAGTGCAGACCCAGCTGCCCTTGTCTCTTAGACATTCCTGGCTGGAATCCCACTGAGCAAATGTGGGGGAAGAACAGACAAGGCAGTCCTGAGGATCAGGAAATACCCAGCTGCAGCAGGAGAGAGCAATCACCAGACACGTAACCTAAGCAGGCAAACAGCAATTTCCCTTCAGGAGTGCCCCCGAGGGCAGAACTGTAAATTATCCCGGGGTATTTCTTTTCAATCAAGCCCCGACTTTAACACTGAGTTTTAAACCCCGCCTCTTGAGTTACAGCATGGTCCCACAGGGGGTCAGCATTAGGTCCACAAGCCCAGCCTCCACACTGTCACCTGAAATCTAAATAGAATAATGTCACCCCCATAGAGCAGCTTCCTGATTCAGCCACTTCTGAAATCTTTTTTCCCAAAAATTCTATGGAGAGGGATCGTTACACCCACAAAAGAACAAGTGTTCAAGGAAAACAATCAGTCGCTTCTTTCGTAATCTCAACTGAGTGAAGTGTTAACTAAGGGAAGCCGCACAACTTAGAAATCGAGTGTAATGTTCATTTCTCAGGTATTTATTCCCTTCAAAGTCTACACAGGAAACAGCAGAAAAGATTCATGCACTCATTCTTTGACAACTGCATTTCAGCAATTCTAAAATACACATTTTTTTCCATATTTTAACATTTCTGGAATTGAGATACAGCTGAAAATTAAGATACCAGTTTCCTTCTTTTGGTACATAAAATAGCATGTTACAATGGATTACATGTGCCACACAGGGACTGCTTCATACTTCTCAACTGAGAAAAACCATCTTTCCCCTTGACTTTGTCCTTTCCTCCCCAGTGCATCCTTGGATAGTGCTACCAGAGAAATCTCTACAGCAAATCTGATCATGTCACCCTTCCCCCTGTTTTGAATGAGCCAATGAATTCCCTTTACCTGTGGGTAAGGAGGGAGTGAGAGGCCCTTCATGACATGTCCCAGGACTACTTTCTCAGCATCATCTCCTTGTGCCTTCTGCCAAATGATGAGCGCTTCTCTTAATATACCACATTTCTCTCAACTCCATGTTAACTTTTGGGATTCATCTCAAGTATTGACTACTGGAAATCTCTTTCTCTGACATCGTAACTCCCCCACCAAGGTTGAAACAGATGTCCCACCTATATTTTATAGTATCATCACTCTAATTTGGGCCTCTTTACCTCTATCCTCCAAAAGACCATGACTTCTGCAAAGGTAGACTACATCCCGCACGTTTCTAATGCAAAGCCCTTGGGACACTGGGACACAGCCCAGCATGGAGTTGGAGATCAGAGCATAATTAATGAACAAATGGGTGAACAAACCTCATGACATTTCTCTTCTTTGGTTCATGAGATGACTCACAAATTCACAAAGTTCATGACTTTTAGAGGTCATCAGCGATCAGATAGGGTTTCATGTCTTCTTGGTTACTCTTAAGCTCAGGTCCCCCTTGTCTGAAAAATGACACTCCTATACTGATGGTCTCTAAGTGCCCTTCTATCTACAATTCTGTTATTTATATTCCAGTGAAAGCTACCTGCTATGCTGCTCAGCTAGCATTGATCCAACACTGTTTTTGAAAATGGATTCTCAGATTGGCAAAACAGCCTAGCTCTCAAGATTCTCAAGGTTGTATGTTGAGGGGAGACCATGTCCAAACTCCAGAAGAAATATGTCATTTGAAAATGCATATCCAGTGTAATTTTATACCTGGAAAACAAATACTCTGCTCATTACAAACTGAAGAATATACGGCTTGATAAAGTGATCTTAGCAGATCATGAAAGATAAAGAGCGTGATTCTCAATTGAAGAGACGATAGGATCTTTTTATAAAGTTTATCAAAGGGGGCATGGGTTTTAGAAGTTCACAAAATACTGGTAAAGCAAATGCTAACATGACGTGGTCAGGAAGAGTATAGACTCTGATATGAAATTCTGGGTTGAAATTCTAAATCTATCCCTTACTAGCTCGCTCTGTGATTCTGAACACGTAATTGCCCCAAGCCTTAGTTTTGTCATCAGTAAAATTGGAATTATCATACACATATCACAGTGTCATTATAGGAATTAAATTTTAAAAGATTGCACATAAATCACCTCCAACAGTGCTTGGCATTTAACAGGCCCCTAATGAATGATCACAATTATTACAACTCTTACTAATATCCCTTCTCCAAACACAGAGACCATGTTATATGCTCCTTTATATTGCATAGAGCACTCGGGATGTACACAGGCACTCAAGAGATACTAGAAAATTGGTGATAGTAATGATGATAATGAGACAAAGCAATAAGTATCCATGGAATGACATTTGATTTTTAAAAATTAGATACTGAAAAGAGATTGTTTCCATGATTCACTAGCTGTTTTTTTTTTTTGATCACAGATTTCTTTTTATTCATGAAATACATCATAGATACCAAGAGTGCTTATGATATATGTGTGCAGTTTATATAAAAATTATAATAAATTAAACACAGTGAATATCCATGTACTCACCACCCAGCTTAGGAAACAGAACATTACCACCATCTCCAAAATCATCTGGATGTCCCATGCCCCTCCCTGGTAAACCCTCCCTCCCACTTCCCAGGGCAACTGCTACCTTTTTTTTTTTTTTTTAATTTTTTTTTTCAACGTTTATTTATTTTTGGGACAGAGAGAGACAGAGCATGAACGGGGGAGGGGCAGAGAGAGAGGGAGACACAGAATCGGAAACAGGCTCCAGGCTCTGAGCCATCAGCCCAGAGCCTGACGCGGGGCTCGGACTCACGGACCGCGAGATCGTGACCTGGCTGAAGTCGGACGCTTAACCGACTGCGCCACCCAGGCGCCCGCAACTGCTACCTTTAATCTTATGTTTCTCACATTTACCATTTCTTGCTTTTTTAAAAACAACTTGATTAAGATATAATTTGCAAACCATAAAACACCATTTAACATATACAATTCACTGGTTTGTCGTACATTCACAGATATGTGCAACCATCACTGTGGTAAATTTTAGACTATTTTCACCACTGCAAAAAGAAACCCTATACCTTTTGGCTACCACCCCCTATCCCCTCATCTCCCCACCCTCAGCTCTAAGCAACCACTAATCTACTTTCTGCCCCTGCACATTCTCCTGTTGTGGACATTCCATATGAATGAAATCATCCAATATGTGACCTTTCGTGACAGGCTTCTTTTACTTAGCATAATGTTTTCAAGGTCCAGCCATGTCGTGGCATGTATCAGTATTTCATTCCTTTTTGTGGCAGAATAATATTCTATTACATGGAGATACCAATTTTGTTTATCCACTCACCGACTCATGGACGTCTGGGTTGTTTCCACCTTTTGGCTATTATGGATAATGCTGCTCGCATTCATGTACAACTTTTGAATAGATGTATGTTTTCACTTCTCTTGGGCATATGATACCTAAGAATGGAACTTCCCAGTCATATGGTAACTCTGTTTAAACTTTTGAAGAACTGGGTTCACCAGCTTTTATGCTGATTCTCAGAAGACAAAAAGATAAAAGTTTATTAATGATTTACGATGCTAGATCAACCAATTCCACCACAGGTAGACCCTCAGTGCCAGGGCAACTCCTCATCTACCTTATAAATAGTTACATATCAATTATTCATAGATGGGCAGATACCATCTTATAAGAATTGAAATTTTCTAGCTGTTAAAGACAGCCAGTAGCAAGAAGAAAAGAAGACTTATAGAATCGAGGTGTCCCCACTTCCTGACCATTGTTGATTGACTAATTTGACTTTCAGAAGGCCATTTTTAAAACATTTTTCTTTAGACTCAATCCATTATTTTTGTGGATTGTAAGTCCAATGATGATATCATTAAAGGTAGAATATATAAATAGACCAATACGGAAGACTTAAAGAAATATCAATCCATTAGGCATAGGCTGTTTTTTCAGACTTACTTTCCAGCAAGTATGTTTATAAAAATTAAGATAAACCTGCTTCCCACCAAGAGTCTGAATTGCCAGGAATATGTCGATATCACAAGATGACCAGAAAGTGGGCAAGGGGTGGCAAGAAAGAGATTAAGGAACAGAAACTTCATCTGAGAACCTCTGAAATGTGACATCTGGTAAGTCTATTCACACCCTCACGAATCACTGCAGGTCTGACGTGTCAGTCTCTAAAGCCTTCGATACAAGAGTGCTAAGGGCATCTGTCTGTGATTTTCCTACTGAATGCCTGCCTTGTTTTCCACGGTCTGCCGAACTCCACTGTTATTAGTTATGGCTGGATTGATGGACAGAGAGAGGTGACAGACCAAAAAGTACATTACTTACCTTTCTGTTAGTATGCGGAGGGGGTTAAGAAGTTGGACAACACAGAAATGTCTCTGAATTTTAATATGGTATTTCTGAGTGTCTCTGACTCATGTTATACCATTGCTCAGAAAAATGTGGGGTGGGCTTCAGGAAACAAGGTTCCTAAATACCCCATGGTAACTGGCAGGAAAATATGCTCACTGTTCAGCTACTCATGTGAACCCTATGTCCCCCTAATCTTGAAGTCCCATTAGTTAAGAACAAAGAGAAAATAAAATAAAATTCCTCCTGGTGTCAACTACACTTCAGCTTAAAAGAATTAAAAAAAAAAAATTAACTCCTCCTTGCAAACAAATGGACTTGCAAAATGATAATATATTTAAAAACTGTATTTACCTTTGAAACAGAAATATCACTGTAATACATTTATATTTCATAGAAAATACATACGCAAAGGCTTGTATACTTTCTTAAAATCCAAATACATTCAGACAATCCATACACATGAGACATCAGTATGTAACTTCTCAATGAAACTATTCCTATAACACAACATAAACACTTTTTTTTCTTTCCTGCTTAGTTCTATGGTCAAGATCTACAACATTTACAAGACACAAAAATAGTAAAGCAAAGCGTGTCCTAATACCTCTTTAGGCATCCTAACATTTTTTTTTCTTAACCTTGCTGCTGCAGAATTCTTAGATCTTAGAGATGAAGTGATATGTGTAGAGCTGGAAGTGCTGGAAGGAGAAAATACAGTGGCAATACGTGGAGGCTGAATTGATGTTGGCCCAAACACAATTTTCTCATTTACTGATTCTTTTCACACCAGTCACAGTAAATAGCACAGAACTTTTGGAGACACCAAAATAACTGATGCTTTACTATTAGCACTTTTCAAATCAGTCCTCCTTAGACTGTCACCTTGTGCCAGCTCAAAACAGACTTCACGACAGCAAGTTTCCACTGTGTAATTCCAACATTGCTGTATTTTCCCCAAAGAGGTGTGAAACAGGTCAGTGTGCAGAGCTAATAGCATCAAATTGTTATCTAGGGGGAAAGAATGCATACTGTGGAATTGTTAAGATTGCAAAATTGTAAGCCAGCTGCATATGTCTCTGTATGCAACTCGAGGACCTATATCTTCTCCTTGCACAGCAGTCTGTAATAGAAGGACTGTCCCTAAATAGCTGATGACGGAATCCAGATTCCCCGTTGCGGGGCCCACACAGACCTTCACAACCTGCACCCAGCCCAACTTTCCACCTTCTTGGCCATTATCCTTCTGCCATGTGCCCAAACCAGTGTTACCTGACTTTTTCATATGGCACACTGAGGTAAAGGATGAACCTGCCCAGGGCCTAGGGATTCAGGCCCTAGGACTGACAGAGTCACTGTCTATGCAGATGTGTTACCTTGTGTGGCACTGAGGTTGGGAAGTTCTGCCCAGACACCACTTATGGGAAGGTTTCCATGATTTCCTGGACTTGTCAAGTCACCATCACAACTCCAAGCTTCTGCACATGTCATTCCCTCCTCCCAGAACACCCTCACTTCTCTGCAAAAATAAATAGTTCTGGATTGCCTGGGTGGCTCAGTGGATTAAGTGTACGACTCGACTTTTGATTTCGGCTCAGGTCGTGATTCGCAGTTCGTGGGGTCAAGCCCTGCATGGGGCTCTGCGCTGACAGTGCAGAGCTTGCTGGGGATTCTCTCTCCCTCTCTCTCTGTCCCTTCCCACTTCTCCCCTCCACAAGCACGCACTCTCTCTCAAGATAAATACATAAAAATAAATAAATAGATCTTGTTCTTCAAGATTCCACTCAGACATCATCTGTGTAGCCCTTAGCCTGAAGAATTGGAGACTCTTTCCTGTGCCCTTAGGGCAATTCTCACCCACATAAACCTTCTCCCTATCTGCCTCCTACACTGCAAGTCAACCCGTTGAAGGCTTATTTTCATCTGTATCCCCGGAAGTAAGCAGAGTGCCTGACAAATAGTAGGTGCTCCGCTGCTGTTCTCTGAAATAATTTAGAACTCATCCAAAACATGCAGAGAAGACAGAATTCAAAACCAGTCTCTAGCCAATAGGGATTTATTCTGAAGCGTATGTGTTCAATTTCACTTGTGGCAGTGCTTGCCATTTATGGATTCCTAAAGAAATTCTTTAAAGCCTCCTTCTGAAAGCCAGCATGCAATCTAGAAGATCTCAAGCAGATGTGAACAGCAGTAGGCAAATTCCCTCGGCCCCTGAGCCTCCCTCCCTCTTGGAGGCTGGTTTAGCTGGAGGCCAATCAATCGCAAGAGTGCTGGTCTCACTCTGAAATCCAGCAACATTCAGCATCTAGAAATATGTCCTAAAGAAATAATCAGCAATGCATGAGCAATTATGTTCAAGATTATTAAATGTAGCATTATTTATAAGAGCACAAATTGGAAATGGCTTAAATGTTCAACAACAGAGGACTGGTTAAATAAATTATGAACATCTCAATGTTAGAATACTAGGCAGCCATTAAAAAAAAATCATGTTGGGGGCGCCTGGGTGGCGCAGTCGGTTAAGCGTCTGACTTCAGCCAGGTCACGATCTCGCGGTCCGTGAGTTCGAGCCCCGCATCAGGCTCTGGGCTGATGGCTCAGAGCCTGGAGCCTGCTTCCGATTCTGTGTCTCCCTCTCTCTCTGCCCCTCCCCCGTTCATGCTCTGTCTCTCTCCGTCCCAAAAATAAATAAACGTTGAAAAAAAAAATCATGTTGATAAGAATTTTTCATGACAGAATAAAGATCACTGCCAGAAAGTACAGAATAAACAACACTACATACAGTTTTATCCAATTTAATTAATAGAAACCTGTATATGAATGTCTGCATAAGAAGACTGAGAGGAAATGTACTAACATGTTTAGTGGTGTCTATATCTGAATGATGGAGTAACAGGTGATAATAAACTTTGTTGTGTTCTCCATTCTTCTTCAGTATTTTCCATGTTTCCTATACCAAGCATGCTTTACTTTTGCATGAAGTGGGGGAGTTGAGGTAAGATAGAATGAAGAAAAAAAAAAGAAAGCAGAAGGAAGTGAAGAATGCTGATTGATGGGTTGTCCTGCTCTGGGGAGCACATAATTGTCCAGTCAGGTTCTGGAAATAGGTCTGTTGTCAGTGCCACAGGATACGTAAATAGTAAAGCTCTCCCAGGAATATGTACACAAGGATGGCCAAGTTCTGACTTAGCTTCCGGTAAGCTTACCAGACTCAAAAGTGGATCCAAGTATTGACAGGTTTTCTTGAATTGGTGGAAACCATACTCTGGACCCACAGCTCACTTTCCATCTTCGTACTAAACCAAAGACTTAAAATTATAAGTTTGCTTTTAGTTTCATATTTAGAGATATATAGAGGTTTTAAGAAATCACACCAAATTCTTCCTTTGAAGTTCTCATTTTCCTCAGAGAAAATGCTAGATTCAGATCACTGCCAGGAAGACATTTCTTCCCCATCTATACTCTCCTACTACTCCGTTTTCTAAAAACAAGTAAAATTCTATTTTATTCCCAATGTTGCTGAAAAAATTTGTAGAAACACCCAGGATGTGGAAGAGATTGATGAACAGAAGGAGTGGATGGTGTCAAAGAAGGCAACGGAAGAGTCTCCTGAGCATCATATGCCTCGAAGAAGCTGAGATGAGACAGAGCCTAAAAGCACCCTTTGGATTTGGCTTCTCGTGAGCACTGATGATCTTTACCAGAGCGATTTGGGCAGAACCAAAGTCTGAATCACATAGGGCAAAAACTATGAACTATTCTTTATGAGGCTTGTCTAAGAATGGCAGGAGAAACATAGGCCAGTGATCACAAGATCAAGAGAAGAATCCAAATCTGTGTTTGAAGCTACAGTGAGGGAAGCAAAGAAAGGAAGACCAAGGAATATTCAAGACAAAAGGGAATAATGGTGGAGCAGGTCTAGCCCTAGAAGAAAAAAAAAAAAAAGAAGGGCTAAGAACCAGAGCCTAGTGAGAGATCACTCTTGAGCAAAAGAGCCACTTTGTCTTCCAGGGCTCAACCTGGTGATTCTTACCCAGGGAGCCCATCAGAATCTCCTGAGAAGATTTTACAACCCCCACACAGCTGGACCCCACCTGCTGTACTATCCTCTTAAACGACGGGGAGCAAGCTGATAATTTTCTAAAGTTCCGATGTGATTCTGATGCACACTGATGGGGAAAGAGGAGAGGGTGAGTTCTGAGGGAAACATGTCCATAGGTGTAAGGGCAGGAAATTGAAGGAAGAAAGAGTTCAAAGTTCTGTCAACACAAGACGTAGGTCAGGCAGAGAAAGAAGGCAGGGGGCGAGTGGAGCAGTGACGTCTTAGCATGGCCCCCGGGTATGGCTCAGAGCAAGGCATCTGGGAGCAGGAAGCAGGAACAGCCATCTTACAGAATGTCCAGGAGCACTAATAAACACCATGGAAGTGTTTTCCCCAGGAGGGCTCAGCAATGCAAAGGCCCAATGAGAAGGAGATGGTCAGATGAATCTAAATGTGGGGCTCCGTGGGGAATTGACATAAAAGAGCAAAGAAGCAATTTCATATCAACTTCATAGGGCTGTTGGAAGAATTACATAATGCATTTAAATGTAGCCCAGTGTCTCACACAAAATAAGAGTTCAATCAATGCTAGCTGTTATTGTCATTGCTGCTACTGCTGTTGTTATTTACTCCTGGAACGAGGCATAGGGATCCCTGTTTCTTAGGGACCTCTAAAATGTAAGTCAGCAGTTACTTCTCAATTAACAGGAAAATTCACAAACTATGTGGGGTGTTAAACCCTTCAAACAAGAGATGTTAATGACCATGTATTTGTATAGGTTTCCATTTATACTTACTTTTGAATAGTTAGTGGTTCAGCATTCTTGTGATAATGACTAAAGATAACTGGTACCATTTCTACCACGAATATGGCAGCACAAAAGACTTTAAAAACTGAATGGTAAATAATGCTGTTTTTAGAAAGTCCACATGAGGCTGGGCCTGTGTATTCCGTTATTGCTGCCCCCACCTCATTTTAAAAGGATTTGTGGAGGTTGTCAAAGACACATACTGAACAAAATTAAGAAAAGAAAGTGAGGCAATCAGTGTAAAGAAAACTAAAGGGTAGGGGAATATATACTTGTTGCCCAATGGAAATGAAAGGACATGCTAACCAGTCCTTTTTCTTGATGCCAGTGGTGGGCATAAAATTTGGCTGTGAATCACCTAGCAGTGAATGCAAAGAGAAGAACAGGACCCACACCATAACTCACAGTTTTCAGTAGTAAGGGAAAATGCCGGTAATGTTGTTACTGAAATATAAACATTTCTTCCTTTATATATTGACAGTAATACAGTGAACAATGCCTATAATACCCTCTTTACAACAACACTTAGTCATCTGTTTAAAAAATACCCTTCCCTCATCTTCAAAAACGCTCTTAATTCCTGGTACAAGAGACTAGGTAGCAGCAGGATTAAAGCATAGCTCTCCAAACTCCAGAATATTTTTCTATATTGTTTAGTAGTCCTGATTGCTCCATAGTAGGTAGAATCACTTTGAAACATATCCAGTTCAAATTTATTAATGTTTCTACCTTTTGGAGGAAATGAAATCACTCATTATACATGACTGAGATGATCACTCCTCTACACATAAAGTATAATTTCCAACCTAGAATGCTTTACCAAAGAAAACTATCCAAAAAAAAAAAAAAAGTCATGAGAACATGATAATGACATGTTCAGACATGCAATGCCCTTTCTCCGAAAGCTACTGAAAGATGTGTTCCTTGATGATAAGGGAGTAAACTAAGAAAGAGAGGATATGGGATCCAGGAAAGATCTGACTCAGAGAGGCAAAGGATGGCAGTGAAGGGAAGCCCAGGATTGGCCAAGGGCACAGGCTGTCCACCCAGAGTGATCAGAGGCTCCAGGAGAAATGACTCCAAGTGGAATACCTGCTGCAGCTAAATATATGGTGAGAGGGCAGTTCATACACAGGGCAAGAGTGTAGGGATACACTGGCAACGATGAGTACATGAGATACCAATCAGACACACAAGAGCTTTGCATTACAAAAGGGAGGGCATTACTCTCTATACCCATTCCTGACATAAAGAAACAAGAGAAGCCTGGTAAGAAATTCATGAAAATGGCTACTTACAGGAGGCAGAGGGACATGAATAGATTAGGACAAGCACAAGAGTGAGGCTTTTTTAAATGTTTATTTTTGGGAGAGAGAGACAAAGTAAGAGCAGGCGAAGGGCAGAGAGAGAGGGAGACACAGAATCCAAAGCAGGCTCCAGGCTTTGAGCTGTCAGCACAGAGCCCAACACGGGGCTTGAACCCATGAACCATGAGATCATGACCTGAGTCAAAGTCGGACACTTAACCAACTGAGCTACCCAGGAGTCCCTGGAATGAGACTTTTGAAGGTACACCTTTTATGTTGCTTTAACTTTTGAGCCATGTCCACGTATTACCTATTCAAAAAATAAATAAAAAGAAAACAAACACTAAAGACCAAAAAAATAAAAAAGAATGTTGCATCCTATGAAATTGATGGCCAGTGAGAGGTGTTACTTGTTCTGGTTTTTCACAACAACAACTCTTGACCTACACCTGGCTTTCTATATCACACACATCTACAGAGAATCAATGACAAAAGGTCACAGGACATGGCTACAGCCTTGAAAATGAAATCGATGTAGAAAAGAAGTGGGAAGAAGCATTTCCAATTTATCAAAACATGAAATATAGCCACTTGTTTTCTATACAAGTAATAGTGGCTATGTACCCATAGTATGACCTATGTGCGTGTATAGAAATCTAGTAACAAGTTGTTTTTCATGGGGGCACTATTAGAATTGTGCTCAGAGTAATTCTTTAAAAAAAATTTTATTTATTTATTTTGAGAAAGAGAGAGAGTGTGTGAGCAGGGGAGGAACAGAGAGAGAGAAAGAGAGAGAACCCCAAGCAGGGTCTGCACTGGCAGCACCGAGCCTGATGTGGGGCTCAAACTCACGAGCTGGGGGATTATGACCTGAGCTGGAACGAAGAGTTGGAGGCTTAACTGACTGAGCCACCCAGGCGCCCCCTGAGTACAGTAATTCTTTGTTAAGCTAGGCTGCTCTGCTCATTGCAAAGGGTTTAGCATCCCTCGTCCCTGCCCACCGAATGCCATTCTGACTCCTCATTTATTGTGACAACCAAAAATGCCTGCCCCAGCACCCTACATTTCCAGAAACCTCTACCCCTGACTGAGAACCACTGGAAGCAATAAGTAAAAAGAATTAAAACTAAAACTTGCCAACTTTTTTCCCATCACTGCAACTAATTTTCATCAGTTAATTAATTTAATGAATTTTCATAACACATTCGTTAAGAAATCATGAGCAATCTGATCTTACAAATGTTTGGCTGTTACTAAAAATAGCTGTGCCTTGAGTTAAAAAAAAACTGATCTAAAGAAAATCTGAGGAATCTAGAATCCCTGCCAGCTTTCAGTCAAACCAACTTCACAGAACGCACAGTTTATTTTTTTTAAGTTCATATATATTCTCTCATTGATTATGCTAATTAAATCTCTTAAGAGTCCTGTGAGTTTGGCAAGGAAAAGATTATTTTCCCCATTTTCACAGGCAGGGAGTCAAAGGCTTAGAGTAGTTAAGCAATTTTTCCAAGCTCATAATTGACAGAACTTGGGGTAGAAACCAGAACTTTTGGTTGCCAGGCTCTGGCAGTTTTTTCTTCTCACTCTAGATAGTATTTCCTCTCTGCCAAGCCAGGAACACACTGACTCAATTCAAACCTTTAACTCAGTAATTATAAATTTGAAATGTAGCATCTTCTTTTGAAATAGTTAAGGCAGAAAGAATGGTCCTCAGAATGGTCTGACTTGAAACTCAATAAAGCTGACTTTATAAGTTCGCAAAGGTGATAGAGGTAGGTGCAGCCATTATTCCGTTTTACAGGTGAGGAAAAGGAGGTAGAGAAAGGAGGAAGCACTGTGAGTCAAAGGTCACACATTAATAAGGGTGGGATTTGAATGCCGGCAGTCTAGCTCTGAAGAGAAAACTTCTAATCAATTAAACTTAAAAATAAATCACAAGAAAAATTGGTAGATGGGATGCTTTAGATAAGCAATGAGACATTCTCTTTTAGCTTTGTAAATAACGTTTAAATCAGTATCCCTCATTAAATGTTGGTTGATTTGTAAAAGCGATTTCACAGAATAGAAACAATCATGTAGGGGCACCTGGCAGGCTCAGTTGGTTGAGCACGTGACTCTTGATCTTGAGGTTGTGTGGGTTCAAGCCCCATGTTGACATTAGTTAAAAATAAGAAAATCTTAAAAAGAAAAAAAAGAAAAGAAAAGAAAAGATAAGAAAAGAAAATAAAAGAGAAAAGAAAAGAAATAAAAGAAAGAATTATGCAGCTAGTCAAATTACCCAGTATTTTAACTACTCAAGCAGCAGGCAGATAGTAAGTTACCGATTTTCTACTCCAATAATACTTCCGTGATAACGAAATAACTCAGAAATAAATAAGACTCTTGGACATCTTATTTGGACGACATGAAGGATTTATAATTTTTCTACCCTTCCTTTACCAATGTATACCTTGAAAAGACTAAGTATGCAAATGCACAAAGAATTCCCTAACACCAATAGGGCAAAAGAATGCAACAAAATAGAGGCAGACAGCAGTCTGACTTAATTCAAACAATTTCAAAATAGAGGTGGAGCAGCTGACTCTATTCTACTCCCTGTAGTAGGTTATAATGGTCACGATGGATAACCAATGCAGAAGATGCTTTCTCCTCCACAATTTCGACAGAGAATCTCAAAACTCTATTTGTTAGCCAAGTTTACTCTCTAGAAATAAGAGTATGATGTCCTACTAGGAAATACTACTTAAAAATTCACAGTTGTCAAACACTTTAACAGAGAGGGTCGTGCTCATGCCTGAAAATCCAAACCAGGTGGAAGGCAAGTGAGAAATTAAGGAAAAGCCTGAGCTGTAGCCAAAGAAATCATTGTCTGACTCCTCAAAAGAACCAGAGCTCTACAGAGGTAAGAAAGAAAGGGCTGGAGAAAAGGCAGTTAGGAAAACTCTGTGTGGCCTAAACTTCATCATAATTTATGTTTCATGCCACAGTATAGGCGGACGGGTATATGTGGGCCTATAAAACCAGGATTACAATGCACAACCGAGTTAATAATTACGTTGTCAATAACCCATGACCAAAGAAGAGCTAGAAGAAAAAGCACAGCGTCTACTTGCTACTGGTTCGGTGATGGTCCCTGCTGCTACTAGACATTCATTAATCGCAGAGCCTTATGGTTACTCCACTACACCGTCTTCCTAGATGACAGAAATCTGATGCCAGTGTGCATTCCAGGAGTTGCCTGGCAGGGCTCTGGAGCCAGACCAACACAGCATCAGGGACTGAGAAGAACCCAGAGTTCTGCGGTGTGCAGCAGACACTCCACATACCGAGAGCAAACATGGTCCAAAGGCTAGAAAAGATCCCCCAAGTTAACCAGCCAGAGCAAGAGACCATGTTCCCATTTTACAGATGGCAAACAGGCACACGGAAGTGTGATATTCTTCAGTTCACTGGGTCAATACTGAATACCTGAAATAGCAAGCTTAGTAATTGGTTGTAGGGATCATAATAGATCCCATAAGACTAAACCTAGAAGAAAGGAGGAAGAAGGCAGAAGTGGAGGAGGCCCTTCCAGCTGAGCTTAGTTTAGGGGGCGGAAGTGGGTAGAGATAGAAGAACACAGGAAGAGGCCCTTCCAGTAGTGGGCAGGAGAGGAAAGGTCAGGAGGAGTTAGAAGGGGATGGGGACTGGAAGGGGATCTCCACTGGTATGTAGTGTGTAAAAGGGGGGAAGGAAAAGCAGAAATATGGCTGTTGAGCCAAAGAAAGTGGGAGAAAGAAGTAAAAGAGAACGAGGGCGGCTCTTACAGCAGTCAGTGTGGAAGGGGAGGGAGGTGGGCACAGGGGATGATGAGGATCTTGGCAGGAGTGTCATAAAAAGAAAGCAAGCATCTCTCTAGACGACCTTCAGTACTGCTAAGATTCCAGTAACTTTCCAGAGTTATCTGTTGCAAATTTAGAAACTCTTCTGCTTGTAAAATGAAAACCGCCTTGTTGCTGTGGTCCATTTTCTCTCATTTAAAATGGAGTGGGGCTGGGGGGACAGTTGGCCACCATTATTGAAATAGCAATTTTCATTGGCTTTGTGGCACCTTAAACAGTCTGGGAGGCAAATATTCGCCCTCCCCTGTTCCACACTGGCAGGGAGAGCCAGGTATGCAACGAAGCAGCCACCTACCCTCTGCAAATCGGCACTGGGTAAATACTCTACTGGAATAAGAGCCTATACCTCCGTTTTCCAGCGGAACAGGAACATCCAAGAGTTTAATGTTTCTAACTTTCATCTAGCGAGTGTTTTGAAGCTCTGGCTACGGGCTGGACTTCCCTAAGTATGCATGAGGAAACACGGGGATGTCCCACTATGGAACACACATGAGAATCTAAGAGCTGTGAGCTGTGCCTATCTACCACATTAGGCTCATCCGAGCATCTGCTGTAGCCTCATCAATAGTCCAGAAAGGAAGGAGTCCAGGTGCCTCATGGCTGCTTCCTGTCTCCAATCCCTTCAGTAATTACGGTTCTGAGTCAGCTTTCATAACCCGCAGTGAATGACACACCTACTCTGAAGCACACATCCTGATATAACCAAGCCCATAAAAGGCTAAAGATAAAAGAGAAAATCATAACAGTATGATGGGAATCATAACAAGATATAATTTCCATAAAAATCATCTTGGTGGCAGCTTCTTCTAAAAAACGGGGTAAAGTAAACATAATATCTCTCACATTACGTTTATGTTCTGTACCTGGTATAAATTCTATTTCTTCATTAAATAGAAAGGAAGAAAAAGTCTACATAGAGAACTAAAATATTACATGAGGGTTTTTTTTTCCCCATTCAATTTGGAAAGTTTTTGCAAAAGTGGATCATTTATTTATGAAAGCCCTAACTTTCTGATCTTATTTAATGAAGAAAGCTTTAGCTCTGATGAAGGGAAAAGACCACAGTGGCTCATTTAGCCACCAAGGGAAGCTTTGACAAAGGTGGGGACCAAGACTCATCAAGGAAGGCCCCTACAGCATGGAGGCTTGGGTAATGGCCATCAGATTCATTCTGCCACTAAGGACCTTTACTTGGTATCAGAAGGTGGACATGCTGGGGGTGCCTGGGTGGCTCAGTCAGTTCAGCGTCCAACTTCAGTTCAGGTCATGATCTCACGGTTCATGAGTTCAAGCCCCTTGTCAGGCTCTGTGCTGAAAGCTCAGAGCCTGGACCCTGCTTCAGATCCTGTGTCTCCTTCTCTCTCTGCCTCTCCCCAACCCATGCTGTCTCTCCCTCTCTCAAAAATAAACATTAAAAAAAGAAAAAGAAGAAGATGGACATTCTGTACTCTTGGAGGCAGAAGATATCAGAAAGCAGGCAGATATGGATCAAATCCAGGCTATGGCACTCATCAGCTGCCTCAGTTGTGTTACTTAATTTCTCCGAGCCTCAGTTCCTTTGATAGTCAGATGAGAATGAGAACAGTACCTACCTCAGTGGGTTGTCATAATGAGATGAAATGTTAAAGGTTCTGGCTCGGACAACACATACCAGCCCTCTTTCACTTCCCCTTACCTCTCCTATGGCTAAACCCCAGACCAGCAGAACAGGACACTAAACATCTCTAAATTTCATTTTCTTCAGCTATGAACTGATGAAGGCTGATATATGGGAAAGCATTACATGTATGTACCAACATTAGGAAATATTGTTATTAGTGCCAATCAGCACCCCTCCCTCAAAATTGTATTTCATGGAATAAGAGTAAGAAGCATCTCTCAGACAGTTTCTACCCCATCTGCTTACCGCTAAATGTTGATATACTTTTATATTAGTGTCCCCTGAGGGGGATTAAACTGTGCTTTATAGTTATTTTCATTTTCATTTTGTGCATTTAATTAATGCTTTTATCTCTGTGCTCACACTCTGGGGTAAAATTTGAGAAAACCAGAATCTCAAAGGGTAAAGACAAATATTAGCAGTAAGCAACTTGATTCTTACTTATCCTTGCACCCACAACCCAAAACACATTGAAAATTTAGCAAACATGTAGCGGGATTAAAACAACAACAACAACAACAACAACAACAACAACAACAACAACAAGACAAGCATCAAGAAAAAAAGGAACATGCGTTCCCCTGGGTGAAATTTGCCCTAGAATCCTCAGTACCTAAGTGCCCAGCACTTTCTCCATCTGGAGAAACAAAACAACTTCAATCTACCATCACCCATTATTGAGAAGAAAAAGTTAAAAACTAAATCTGAAAGGCACTAACATTCTTCTGATATGTATCTCCACTGAGTGAACAGAAGGGCCACATGTAGCCTCCAGATATACATGGCCTTCAACTCCAAGCTGTTTAAAATACACAAACCATAGCCCCCTTTCCCCCATTGTTGAGAAGATGAGGAGCTCGATGGACAGGTGAAGGCTGGGATTGAACCCCATCCTACCATCTCCTCCACACCACATGTGCCTGGTGGCTTTCAGAGAAACACCAGTGCGCCTAGTCACTCTGTCTTCTCATTCAGGATGCCAAATGCTAACTAACCATAATCAGGAGTTTTGATTATGGAGTTTTCTCTTTCTCTCTCCATTCTTAGTACGAACACCATGTTTTCTCTAACTTCTAATCATTTTTCCTCTGTCCTTTCTGCCAATTTCTAGGTTCTTCCCACCCATCCCAGTGTTTCTTCTGGCCAGTGCTTTGCACTAGCTTTGCATGGATATCATGCCAGAAGAATGGAAATTTATATTCACAATTTTGTAACAAACAGGTAAGGCAAAGTTAAATAAAGAGAAATCAGAAGCCAGATGAGAGCATCAATTTATACAGGGTTCTTTGGTCCACTGGGAATCTTAAAAGAACCCCAATAACATCAGTTTAAAGAGGTTCTCAGCATCTGACTGTAGAAATACACAATTTTGGACAAAGTATATTCTCTCCTCTGACAGTGAAGAATAAACATCTCCTGACTCTGGTTCTCTAATGCTAGATAACCAATGACTTCAAAACTTAGTGGCTCGAAATAACAGCTTTTTGTTATTTGTCATGATTCTAGGGGCTCTTGCTTCCCATCTGAAGCTCAAATCACCTGAAGGCTTTTCCTCACATGCTGGCATCTTGCTGAGATCACTGGTTGGCATCCCTCTCTCCAGACAACCTCTCCAAACAAGTATCTTAGACTTCTTCCCCATAGGGCAGTCTCAGAATAGTCGGACTTCTTACATGGCAGCTGGTGGCTCCCAGAGCGAGTATTCTGATACGCAGGAAGTCAAGGCTGAAGTCTCTTAAAACCTTTGCCCAAAAAACTGGCAGTCACTTCTGCCATACTTTATACAACAAAGCTGTCATCAGACCCATTCAGATTGAAAGGGAAAGGGGGACAGACCCCACCCTTCAAAAGAAGAACCGAGTTTGAAGACCGCATTAACAAACCACACTCAGATAGCCTTGCATGATCTCCATCACAAACGTGGGGCTGATGGCAGACTGAGCCCTAGCAGATCATCTACACATGTAGATGCCTACTCCCACAGGACAACATAATCTTAATGCTGGGAGATAAAAGGAGGCATTGGTCAACTGTGCTAGTTGGCTATTCACAGTGCTTTCATTTCACTACCAGTCACCAAGGTTGGGGAAGTGACTGGAAAGAAAGAATAAGAGCTTTCTTTGATCACTAGCAAGTCATCAAATTTCCATATGCATTGCCTGTGTTTTAATGTCTCCCGGTTAAAAAAAAATACCATTTGTATTTTCATGGAGGTACAATAGGTTTAGCTTCAAATTTTGATCATTTTAAGACTTCACTGCTCCTCTTCTTGTACTGGTCCTCCAAGTGCAGATGAATGGATAATTAGTCAGCGTTATTGGACAAATAGATTTGCAGGACATTAGCAATGTAAACTCATGCTTGAATTCCTGCTGTGAATATTCATTTAGATAAGCAGCAAAACTTCAGGTTATTTTAAATTAGACCCAAACATCAATCCTACGACTACTGGAGACTGTATCTGTATATAAAACTGCTCATTAAAGCCAGGCAAGAAAGAAGTAACTCCTGGAAAGGCCAACTGAGCAATTACACCAAAGCTTATCCCCACCAATGACTCGTTATGAATATCTCTGGTGTTCCAGCCCTGGAAGAACCCACAAAGGACAAGGCAAGGAGTTTTCAGTTTTAGATGACTACTAAACCCCGAGGGAACTGGTTCTCTTTGAATCCTTTGTCTTCCCCCTTCCTGATAACTGCAGGCAAGTAGGTGGCTTTTTTTGCCCTGCTTGTCTGGTTTCATAACAGCCTATTTCAAATTTGCTGAGTGACTTCTTCAGAAATCTCATATCATCAGTTACTTGAGTTCTTCCTTGCCCCACATGGTCAAAATAAGATAGGACAGCTCTAATAGCTCTTCAGCGGAGGGGAGGGCAGTTCTTCCCTGGTGCGGACAAGGCAAGGGGGACAGTGAGGCAACATCAAGAGCTTCTTGCTTCGCCGGCATCAAGTGTCCAGAGTACAGCACAGACAGCAGCTTATGGTGACCAGGATGGGCATGGAGAAAAGGGTGCACAGTGTCAACATGGAAACTGGGTTAAGAAAATCCTGGGGGAAAAAATAGATAGCTAATTAGAGTTTTCCAATCAACACACACAAACCGGAATGGATTTTCAAAGATGTTCCTCTTTTTTTGTGTGCCAGAATTTAAGCCTTTTTCTGAGCACCAGGAAGTTACAGCCGACAGAAGGGGATTTGGTGATAGAAAATAATAATAAAAGAAAGTGATCATAAAAGAGCTATTCGTTGAGCCCTTACAACATGCCAGGTGGATACTATGACTAATCGCATTTAACACATGAGGAAAATGGGGCACAAATACATTTAATAACCACACGAAGAGCACTTAGCAGGCCGGGGGGCAGAGCTGCCCAACAATGGAGTTCATACTCTTCACTACCACTAGTATAAAGATGAAACAGAAGTTTTCTGACTGGACAAGGCTGGTATCTAATCCCAACTCCATCATTACTGTGCCTGACATGTGACTTTAGTTGTTAGCCTCTCTGAGCCTCAGTTTCCTCACTTAATTCTTCCAGGTGCTATGAATTCCCAGAACATAGTTGGTTTTCAATAAACTATAGGTATTTTTATCATGCAGGCCAGAGGGAAAATGGTCAAGTTAACAACATAAACCACAATAATGAGAAGGAAACCCAGAAGCATCAGGAACATGAACACTCCATGCTGACCTGAGCAGGAAAACCGTACCTTAGAGAGGACTCTTTCCAGGGCCTTGATCCCCTCTTCACACGTGAACTAGACCCAATCTTGAGAGAGTCTGTATAGTCTGTGTGCACAACTCAAAGAATTAACATAGGTTTTCCTTTCCCTTTTACGTGGAGATATATAAATACATAATATCTGACATACAAAACTATATTTTTACTCATATCCAATCTTTTCTAACTCCAACAGGTCTCTACATCTGATTCTAAATTAAGTCCTCTCCAGGCACAGTTCTGATTAAATCCCACTGGCTTCAGGGCCATTGAATCATCTTCAATGCCAAGTGAATGAAATCCAATCTCTGTGGTCTTGCCTCCTCTACCTCACAGCAGAGATTTAGGCTTCCATCCTAATGCTATCTCCCCTCATGCCTCATCTAGAACTCCTCTTCTAGGAAGGACAAGGCCCGTCAGCCCACTTCTCCCTGGATATATTTACCTTGGCTCAAACCCTTCTATTATCTTTGTACTGGCTGGTTCCCCTGAGCACCTGCTCATTTTCTCCTGCTCAAATCCCTATGATCTGTTAAGACCCCACTAAAGGGCCTTCTCTTCCAATAAAACTCCTTATACAGTCTGAATGTTTGAGCCTCCCCTAAAATTCATATGTTGACATTCGAACCCCCAAGGTGATGGTATTAGGAAGTAGGCCTTTGGGAAGTGATTAGGTCATGGGAGTGAGCCTCATTAATGGGATTAGTGCCTTTATTTTTAAAAAGGGCCCAGAGAGCTTCCTTGTCCCTTTCACTGTGAGAAGATGCTCTTAAGTCTGTGACGCAGCAAAGGGCCCTTACCCCAACCATGCTGGTGCCCCGGTCACACAGTGATAAATATCTGTTGTTTATAAGCTGCCCAGCATGTAATATTTTGCTGTAGAGCCCAAACAGACTAAGACACACATCCCATAAGTAGTTCAGGCCCAGCAATCCATTCTCTTCTTCCTCTAAATTCCTACCATGTATATAGCCTTCTTCTCTCCAATGCATGTATAGACGGTTCAGTATTGCTATGTAACTTCCCCCAGGGAAATCCTTCTCTCTCCAATGATGCCCATATGCAACTTGAGACAACACATATGATTAAGAGTATAGGGTTGTAGTCGGGCAAATCTAAAGTCAAACCACAACTCTGCAATTTTCTAGCTATATGACCTTGAGCAAGCTATTTAACCTCTCTACATAGTATTTTCCTCTCCTATAAAATAGGATAATAATATCAGTCATCTCCTATGATTTGGGGGTGGGTTCATACCAGGCACATATGAGTGCTGAATAATGTCAGCTATAATTATTATCAATACCCATTTCTCATACTTTTTTCTATCCCCAATAGCACTATCTAATCTATGTATCTATCCAACCACCTATCCATTCATCCAACTTTCCATCTATCTGTGTAAGACACTCAATGAATCTTTGCCTACTGCCTAATTTGGATGCACCAATCCTTCTCAAATTTCCATTTCTCCAAGAAGCTCAAAGCTGTTTCTAGTTTATTAATCTGGCATTGAAACTCAAGAAGAGTCTCCAGATAGGATCTCACAGAGAGCCTGCGGATTTCCAGGAGGCTGAAAGGGGAGTGAAAAGTGATCATTTCCTTAGTTCAGATATGCTGGTTTGAAGAACAGCTGAATAATTCATTAGGTCTTTTAAGGTACATTGATCAGATTCTGCTCTTTGAGAAGCATTTTACCTTGAAGTAAACTATTTGTCATTCTCCTTTCAAATGAGAGGTAGATAATAGACTGCCTCTCTTTAACAAAACTATAATAAAGGTCTAAATGATAATAATCCCTTAGACTTGCAGAGTGCATCACAGTTTATAAAGCACATTCATATCTATCATCCCATTCCATCCTTCCAACAGCCCCATCAGACAACCAGAGGGCTTATCTCAGTGTGATAAATGGGAATGCTCAGGAATGTTCAAGAGCTTTCCCACATGCCAATTTGTTGGTTCAAATATTCCAACTCCTAATTCACTGCTCCTTTTACAGCACCATAGGATTTAAAACTATTTGTGCATCTTTACAAAGAGATACGCAGCTGGAAAGAATGGACCCCACTGCTAATTTGTATTCTGGATAAAGTACTTGTATTATCACCTTGGAGATATGAATGCAAAGCAAAACTGTCAAATGGCATGTAAGGCAGTTCAATACTTACATGAGGCTAAGTGGGAGACCTTGGTTGAAAGTCTATTTTAATGCAGCCATTTCCAGGGTATTTCATACTTGTTTTCCTAGAGTGAAACAGTATACAGCTCCAGCCTCCAGGAATTTCCTGTTTCCATACTCAGTGTGGACCACATTTTGGTACTCTTCCTACACCTACTGTTTTCCCAGGACCCCTCACCCACTGCCCTCCAGCTGCCCAACCAGCTACCTGGCTCCCCCTCAGACGTAGAGCATGTTCTAGCTGAACACCTATTCGGGGGCTATTTCCATCTGCAACCTGCTCCCTTCTCTCATTCACACCTCTGAGCAATTACCTCAGAGAGACCTTCAGCCCATCTTATCACATACCATCCACACGCACACACCCTGTAACCACTTCCCTACTGTTTCATCATGGTACTTATCACAATTTGACACTTCACAATTCTTTTATGTCTCTGTTTATGAGTGGTCTCCCCTCTAGAATGTAAGTTCCATAAAGACAGGCTTTTGTTTGGTTCACCACTATCCCACCAGTACTTAGAACAGTGCCTGACAATAAGAAGCTCCCAATAAATACTTGTTGAATAAGGGAATGCAGCCTACAAATTTCCCAGTTTAGAACCCCTACTTCTTCTGATGTGAAAAGATTCTTACACATGAAACTAAAAGAACAGAAACGAATCTCACAACTAGGACAAACGCAGAGACAATCAGTGCCATGGAAGGGATGCAAAACATGTGGGCAGAATCCCTGAGACCAGAACAACCATGACTGCAACTAGGTTACATCACTAGAGCTAATGCCATTCACTTGATAAGAACAGATTAATGACCAATACTCCTCTCCTACCCCAACCAACTGACTGTCTCATTGCCTAAGGCAATTCCATCAAATGCCTCCAGCTGTTTCTTTTGAAAAAAGATTCAAGTTATTTCCTGGATTTCACATGTATGACAATAAATTGGCATTTACCACCTGGGAGTAGCACAACCTGACATTACCCATTTCAATCTGATACAGTAACAACTATTCAACATTGGTCATGAAGTATTCTTCCTAAAAATGTTTAACCTGTATGTAATAATGAGAAAATCATCACATGTCCAGAAGGTGGGATATTAACCAGGGTAACTGGCCAGGACTCCAAAAAAATCAGTGTCAGGAAGAAAAAAAAGGGACTGGAAGACTCTCCTAGATTAAATACATAATACACACATACAAACGAATGAATGAATGAATGAATGAATGAGTAAATAAATAAATAACTAGGTTGGATCCTGGGATGGGGAAAACATAACTAAAATTAGGAAACTGGGAAAATTTAATATGGAATGCATAGTTTACAGAAGCTCCATCAGCTATACCCATTTACTCTGCATTATTGAAAACCAAGATCCAGTTTATCATCAGTCACCCCTACAAGTAATCATTATGCATTTTCCACATACATCACGTCCTCTAGTTACATACATCTGGTCACAATAAAATCTGCATCCTGAGTTCAATAGGGCTTAGCCTCCGTGGAGCATCTTTAATGCTAACTGGAAGAGACAGGGTTTATACATGCTTATTTAGAAGATGATTATGAAAACTGTATTCCCTAAGCCTGCCTTTTGGATTTTTATTATTCCTTCTATTTCTTCACCTCCCTCCCTCTCTCTTTGCATTGGCAGGGGTGGGGGATATGTCAATTAACATTTAGTAAGTTCTCGCATTGAATACATTAAATACTACATTAAATACTACTTCAGCCACTAAATTGTAAATTCCTTGAGAGTAGAAATGATACCTGGTTAATCTTTGCATTCCTTGTGGCAAACAAAATGTCTCACATAGAGTACATAGTTCATAAGTGGTTGTTGAATTCTGGGTGAGGAGATGGGCTAAATGGGTGATGGACATTAAGGAAGGCACTTGTTGGAATGAGCACTGGGTGTTGTATGTAGGTGGTGAATCACTAAATTCTACTCCTGAAACCACTATTAAACTATATGTTAACTAAGTCGGATTTAAATAAAATTTTTAAAAAAGATTAACAACAATAACTAATAATGACAATAAAAATTAAATAAATGAAAATTACTGTACTTCAATTTAGAACATGTAATGACTATTGCTCGAATTTTTAAATGACCCCGAATCTCTGTACTTTGAAACGTACTGAGGAACTAACACATTTTTCAGATTTTGCTACTTTCATTCAGTTGCCAAGTCTCTTAAACATTTCATGAAATGTTTAACAATAAAACTACTCTTCACATCTCAAGAAATATTTTTGAAGAAATTGGAAAATCAAGACATTCTTTCCATGTATAAAAAATTCAACAAGTGATTCAATAAGTCAATATCATACCTTATTTCAAAATGAAAAGGCATGAAGAGCATTTACTAAGATCTTCTGAATACTCTTACCTACATCTGCTAAAAAAAAAAAAAAAAAAAAAAAAGGCTTGTTTCACCAAATAATCCTTGCAGCATGATTTATCCACCTTTCTGCAATCATATCAACCACATCTTCACTCACCTTCTCCAATGAGAAATTTTATAGTTGCTTATTTCTTTAGTATTTGCTGAATTCATTCTGGCAATGTGAAAAGTGTTATAATATTTAAAAATCATTTAACTTTCTCCTTTACAGCTCCCTCCTTGCTTTTTTAAGTTCCCTTTCCATTTGGGAATCTTGACATTTGTAAATGTCCTGGATCATCAGGCTCTGAGACATTCAAATTCTACTTTACTGAAATCAGACTGCGTGGGGCGCCTGGGTGGCTCAGTCAGTTAAGCATCTGACTTTGACTCAGGTCATGATCTCAGGGTTCGTGAGTTCAAGCCTTGCATCAGGCTCCATGCTCACAGCATGGAACCCGCTTGGGATTCTCTCTCTCTGCCCCTCCCCAACTCGTGCTTTCTCTCTCACTCTCTCAAAATAAATAAATAAACTTAAAAAAAAATCTGTGTGCTGAATTTCAACAATTATGTTTCCTCTACACTTGCTGACATTCTTTCATGGGCATTAAGACCACTACCTCCACTGGGGCCTCATGCACCCCCTTCCTATAATCAAAATGGTTTGCAAGGCAAGCTTTTTCTAAGACCACATAGCATATCCCAAAGAATTACCATGACCTAGTTCTAGAACATCACTCCAGATAGATTTCAGCCAGTGGCAAAATATACGAAACATCTTTACTTCAGCAGCTGAGCCTCGTTTCTAAGAACCACTCCCTCTTTGAGAGGCTAACCAGAGGAAATCACCCCCTCGGAGAAAAAGAGACCATGGGCTTGGTCCCCGTCCAGCCACCACCCAGCTGCACAATCCTGAGATGTGTGTCTCTGAGCTTCAGTTTCCTCATCTTTATAATAAAGCAGTTATACTAGGTCATCTCTCACTTGTCTTCCAATTCTAAGATTCTGTAATTCCACTGAGTGTTCCTATTTGGGACAGAGGAGAAACATGATTATCAAATCTTATATATGTACACACACACACACACACACACACACACACACACACACACACACAGCTTTGGGTAGCTCTTCATTATCTTGCTACTTCCATGTATTTTGGGTGCTCTGGCAACTTCCAAAAGGACCTATAAGAACTTAGAGATTACAACACAGCCCAAATCTATGACATAGCAATTGTACTCTTAGGTCTATATCCAAGAGAAATAAAAACATACGTCCACACAAAACTCGTACACAAATATTCACAGCAGCATTATTCACACTAGCAAAAAAATGAAAATAACAAAAATGTCTATCAGTTAATGAATGGATAAATAAAATGTGGTGTATCCATACAATGGTATATTATTCAGAAAGGAATGGAATGCTAATACTTGCTACAACATGGATGAATCTTTTTTTTAATTTTTTTTATCGTTTATTCATTTTTGAGAGACAGAGCATGAGCAGGGGAGGGAGGGGCAGAGAGAGAGTGAGAGAAAGCATCTGAAGCAGGCTCCAGGCTCTGAGCCGTCAGCACAGAGCCCGATGCTGGGCTCGAACCCACGACCAGGAGATCATGACCTGAGCTTAAGTTGGGCACTGAACCGCCTGAGCCACCAAGGCACCCCCAACATGGATGAATCTTGCAACCATCCCACTAAGTGAAAGAAGCCAGTCCCCAAAGACCACATGTTCTATAAATCTATTTATATGAAATGTCCATTATAGGCAAATCTATTAATACAGAAAGTAAATTAATGGTTGCCTCAGGCTGGAGTGGAGAGAGAGTTGGAGGGAAATGGGAAGTAACTGCTAATAAGTAAAAGGTTTCTTTTGGGGGTGATGAAATTTTCTAAACTTGATTGTGATGATGGCTGCACAGCTCTGTGAATATACTAGCATCCACTGAATTGCACACCTCAAATGGATGACTTGTATGGTATTTGAATTATAGCTGAACAAAACTGGTTTTAAAATATTAACAAATAAACATGCCCCAGGTTTCTGCCTAAGGATAAAAGAATTAAAAAAAAAAAAAAAACTTTTGAAGGAAGCTCTGGGTTCAAATCCCAATGCTCCTCCTCAATAGCTGTGTGACCTTGAGCCTGTCTCTGACCCCACAAGGCAGAAATGACCCATCCTGGTAAATTCATCCGTGTGTAAGATGTCCTCTAGGGACACAGCCTACCAGCCTATCATCTAGAAAACACACACTTCTTTCCACTGCCCTTGTTTGGTACTGCACATAAAGTAATGTTATGGTTCAACTTCATGCGTATTCTTCTGAGGCCATATTATTATCAGCCTTTTGGGTGTCCATGATTGTGCCCCACAAATACACACACATTTATACATATGCATTCAAATTCACACACTGTTTCTAATTAGGCCATTTACTTCTGCAAGTTGGTAATTTAGACTGTAAATACAAAGGTAATATTTCTATGGCTTTAAAAAACTAGCTAAGTGATGTCTACTTTAACTCAATAATTTGTTGTTTTTTAAACTCTCTACTTTCTCAAAATACCTTCTTTTGTTTTATTACTTTTTTTAAGAACTACTATCAGAAAATGAGAAAATAGGGGCCCCTGTGTGGCCCAGTCAGTTGAGCATCTGACTCTTGATTTCTGCTCAGATTATGATCACAGGGTTGTAGAATCAAGCCCCACGATTCATATTCTCTCTCTCTCTCTCTCTCTCTCTCTCTCTCTCTCTCTCTCTCTCCCCCTCTCTCTCTCCCCCTCTGCCCCTCTCCCCTGCTCTCTTGCTCTCTCTCTAAAATAAATTTTTAAAAAGATAGAAAATGAGAAAATAAGCTTGCTTTTGGCAATCATACAGTCATCAAACATCTAACATAGGGTTGGGCAAAATGGGAAAAGGAGAGTGGGAGGTATAGGCTTCCAGGTATGGGATGTATAAATCATGGGAATAAAAGACACAGCATAGGGAATATAATCAATGATATTGTAAGAACATTGTAGGGTGACAGATAGTAGCTACACTTACTTGTGGTGAGCAGAGCATAATATATAAACTTGTGAATCATTATGTTGTACACCTGAAACTAATGTACCATTGTGTGTCAACTATACTCAAAAATAAATAGATAGATAAATAAATAAATAAATAAAACCTAACATGTTCCAGAAGTTGTGCAAAGCACTCAAGATACAAAGATGAATATGGGACCCTAGTTAGCCTTAACTCTTGAAGAGCTCATCGTCCAGTGAAACCATAGTAAAAAAATTCTTTTTTAATTTTCAAAATTTTTTCAGCTTTATTGAAATATAAATGACATATAACATTTTGTAAGTTTAAGGTGTATGACCTGTTGATTCAATACACTTATTATATACTGCAAACGATTACCCCTGCAGCATTAGCTAACACCTCCATCCAGTCACATAATTACCGTTTCTTTTTTATAATGAGAACATTCAAGATCTACTCTCTTCACAACTTTCAAGTATACAATAAATTATTGCTAACTATAATCACGGTGCTGTGCATTAGATCCCAGAACTTATTCATTTTCTAACTAGAAGTCCAACTAGATGACCAACATCTCATTTCCCCCATCCTTGACCCCTGAAAAAAAATTTTTTTAATCAACCAAACTAATTCTCTTCATTGATATAAAATAATGAGTTCTTGTTAGTGTTCTAATACCTCCCAGATGGGTTGGCTTCGAGCAGCTGAAATCTTTGGAAACTTAGAATCATCCCCTGCACCAATGAGAAGGCAGGCCAAGTAGTCTATCACACTCTTCTCCAATGAAAATACGCCATTTTAAGCCAGGTTGAACTTTCCCTCCGTTTTTATAAAGTTCCATGGCTAAAGCTGAAGATATTTTAGCCAATATGCAAATCAGTCAATGTGCAGCACTGTGTCGATATGTGAATACTTATTACATTGCTATATAACCTGTACACGTTACTAAATAGAAAAAAGGACTACAATCACCCAGATCATTTAAAACCAAACTCTTTACATTAAAAATAATCTGAATTCATATATATTGGTATATGGTGTTTATGTGCACTCCCACTCAATTTACACATGATTAATTTGTGTGCTTTAGAAAAAAGCAATGAAATCAATACCTGTTTTTAATATGTATATACTAATTTCAAAATCCACAATTTAAGCAACCTGCCAAATATTAAAACATGGGTATGCAAACTAACAATTCTTCTCAGATATCTGTTAGTAATGTTATAAATAGTAACGCTAATTCACACTAATATAAATGCCAACTTTTTGCCACCTCTTTGGCTAAATAGAGAAGTATGCATAATCTGACTCCCTATAAATTCTAATTTTAAGAAATTATATTTATCACTATGCTATATTTATTACCCATACCTACACAGTATTTATCCAAAATTCTATGCAAAAGACATCTCATTGGTAACTTTTCCCGTATTAAAAAAAAAAAAAGTTTTAATGTTTTAAGTAGAACAATATGCGTTCTATTTAATCAAAAAAAAAAGGGAAAAAATGACAGCAACATGAATGTAAAAAATGCACATTTTTTCAACATCAAAGTCATCTTGGAATACATACAAAACTATTTTAGGGGCGCCTGGGTGGCTCAGTCGGTTGAGCGTCCGACTTCGCTCAGGTCACAATCTCACGGTCCGTGAGTTTGAGCCCCACATCAGGCTCTGTGCTGACAGCTCAGAGCCTGGAGCCCGTTTCAGATTCTGTGTCTCCCTCTCTCTCTGGCCCTCCCCCCGTTCATGCTCTGTCTCTCTCTGTCTCAAAAATAAATAAATGTTAAAAAAAAAAAAACTATTTTAAACAGGAATGAACTTTATTCAGGTCTACCTGAATAATTGCCTCAAATTTTTGCCCATTTTGACTGGAGCTCCATCCTATCTATACCCTCAAATCTTCCTCCCCTTCTTCGTACTTGTCCATTACCCCTTCTCAGCACCCCCTGACACGGTTAACACTTCACTGCTTTGCTTATAAGGCCACAGATTACTCAGGTCCAACACAAGGTACCAATGACTGAGGAGGGGAGAGGTTAAGGTCACTGGATTTGGGGAAGGCAATGAACAGCAAGATCCAGGTGTTAAATGATCATCTACCTGGACAAATAATTAAGTCAAAAATGATGAAGACAGGTACAGCCACTGTGGGAAAAAGTATTACGGTTCCCTCCATAAAATTAAAAATAGAACTACCCTATGATCCAGCAATTCCATTTCTGGGTATTTATACAAAGAAAATGAAAACACTAACTTAAAAAGATTTTGCACTCACTGAAGGATAAACTATTTACAATAACCAAGATACAGCCTAAATGGGTGCATGGACAAAGAAAATGTGGTATTTATGTACAATGGAATATTATTCAGCCATAAAAAAAGAAATCTTGCCATTTGTGATAACACAGATGGTTCCTGAAGGCATTGTGGTAAGTGAAATAAGTCAGACAGAGAAAGACATTGTATGATCTCACTTTCCCACTTATGTACTTACATGTGGAATCTAAAAAACAAACACAAACTCATAGATACAGAGAACTGATTGGTGGTTACCAGAGGCAGAGGGTGGAAGGGTAAGCAAAAACGGGCCAAAGAGGTCAAAAGGTACAATCTTCCTGTTATAAAACAAGTAAGTCATAGGGAAGTAACGTACTACATGGTGATTAGAGTTCATAATATGGTATTGCATTTTTAAAATTTGCTAAGAGAGTTAATCTTAAAAGTTCTCATTACAAGAAAAAAGAAACTAAGTATTTATGGTAGCAGATGTTAACTATACTAATTGTGGTGATCGTTTCATAATATATACAAACATTGAATAATTATATTGCACACCAAAAACTAATATGATGTTATATTGTCAATTATACCTTAACTTAAAAAAATAAAAGAATGAAGAAGACAATAAACAAATGGAAAACAGATGTAAGATCTTCAAAGATGAGTAGAAGTGACCATGGTCTTGATAGATAGCAGACAAAAAAGATGCAGAGTGATAAAGTGTAACATTTGGGAGCTGAATTAAGTGATCTCAAAGATGCCATCCATTGCTAACAAAGGGGCCTGAAAACATCTCAAGAATACTAGTAGTGACCTCCTGTAGATTCTTCATCAGAATGCCCAGACAGATCTATTTTCACACCTCCCTTGCCCTTCTAAAATCCCTAGTCACTTCCTCTCCACCTCAACAGATAATCTGGCTTCCTTGTTTACGAAAAAAAAAAAAAAAATCAAGGTCATCAGAAAGAGATTCAGCACAGACTCTCTTTTCGGTCTCAGTTCTTACACTTCTTCATCTATTTTCTGTTCCCTAATAGAGGAAAATCCTTCCTGGCTTCTAGCATTAAACCCTCTGCTTTTCATCCTCTTTTCTTAATCAAGTATTGTAGAGTGCCTCCATAATCGAAGAGCATGAACTAGTTTATTAAGCTTGTGAAAGTTTATAAACCTCCCCAATACTCAGCTTCTTTAGCTATAAAATGGAATATAATGTCCACCATTCAAGACAGTTGTAAGATTTAAATATGATAATAGATTAAAGTAGCTGCCCCAAAGTAGGGTGCTTAACAATAACTAGCTATTATTATTACCCTCTCAGGGCTGTCTCCTTCAATTACCAAGCACACTTCCTCTCACACTAACTGCAAAATCCATTTAGAGCTGACTTCAGAGAGGTGGTCTACCCACTGGGAACATAGCCCTGAACAAAAGCAAGGGAAAGTCCTTTCCCTCACGGAGTTTATAGCCTAGCAGGCAGAGAGAGAGAGGCAATAAATAAAACACAGAAGTAAATTATATAGTGTTAAAAGATGCTAAGCCCTATGGAGTCACAATTTATGAAAGCATGTACTGGGAGGCCTCACTTTACACACTTAAATGCATGTAAGCAAAAACCTGAATGAGGCAACTGGCCAAGCAGATATCTGGAGAAGAGTATTCCTGAGAGGGCCAAGGCAGGAGCGTTCTGGATGGTCTGAGGAATAGCAAAAAGGCTGGTGTCACTGAAGCCAGTGAGCAAGGGGGAGGACAGTAGATGAAGGCAGAACAATGAGGGGAGGGGAGCAGAAGCCGTGCAGACCAGACCTGACAGAGCCTTGAAGGCCATTGTAAGGAATTCAGCATTTACTTTGAGTGGGTCAAAGAGTAGGAGCCTCTGGTGAAATCTGCACAGTGGCATGATCCAACTTCACCTTTGTTAGGATCACTCTAAACACTGTTGAGGACAGGCTCAAGGTCAAGAAAGGAAGAGGAAGACCAGTTAGGAGACTATTTCAATAATTCAGGACAAAGATGATAGTGGCTGGTTGGTGTCAATAGAGGTTGAGAAGTCGTTGGGCCCTGGATATATTTTTGAAGGGAATGTAATACCAAAAGGATTTTCTGATCCATCCAATTGCAATGCAGAAAAAGGGAGGGGCCAATGATGATTTCCAAGGATTTTGTCCAGAGCAACTGGAAGAACCCATTGGCCCTTTCCTGAGCAAGGCAGGAGGGTAATGAATGCCTTTATCTCTCCCGGACCATTGCTTCCTAACCACTAACAGCCCAAAGGTCTTGCTTTAAGAATAGAAAAGAAAGCATGTTAGCTTTCTGCTCTCCTAATCTCTCCTAATGCTTGACACTAAATTTCCTTGCAAAATTGCTCTGTAACCACTGCCTTCACTCTTCCCTTCTTCTACAAATGACACTTCCCTTCTTCTACAAACAACACTCCTGCAGGGCAATGAGGACATTCCAATCTTCCAGCCCAGACTCTGGAATTCTGTGCTGTAACCTTCTTGCCACACTGCAGCATTTGGCATTGCCCAAATACCTCCTTCCTCAAATTCTAGCCTTGGTGGGAAGATCGAGTATCCTGGTTCACTGTAATGGCTATGATCGCTCCTCCCACATTCTCCTTTCTCCTTTACTCTCTCCTTCATTTCTGTTCTCAAGGATCAGATCCCCTAAATTCCTCTCTGTCCCTCTGAAGCTACACAGCCAGGACCTTTCACTCACTCACAGCCATTCTAAGTGTTCCCTTCATGGGGTCGCCAGCAGCCCATTCAGCGCCTGCAACATTGTTGACTGCACAAACGAATGAATCAATCTGTCCATCAATCGTCATATCTCTATTTAGTTTTCACCTGTCTCCCAAGCTCCCGCTCTGCTATTATAGCCACGAGCTGCACATTCCTTTTAAGTTAACCGAGTCTAAAGAAACACTCCATCTTAACTATCCCTCCACAAAGCAAGCAGCTTTATTCTATCATATTTTTTTCTTTTTAAAGTTTATTTATTTATTTTGAGAGAGAGAGAGGGAGAGAGAGATCCCAAGCAGGCTTCCCACTGTCAGCACAGAGCCCGACGTGGGGTTTGAACCCACAAACTGTGAGATCATGACCTGAGCCGAAATCAAGAGGGGGATGCTTAACCAAATGAGCCACCAAGGCGCCCCTGACTATCATATTTATTTTAAGGATGTAACGACCCCTGTATAAAAACTTTTATTTCTTCCAGATTAAGATTTCTACAAGAGCCTCCCTTCTGCCCTTCTCATTTCATTTTACAATGCTACCAGCTTAATTTTGTAAAACACTGGTTTGATCATGTCACTCGTCCAATCAATGTTTATTAGTACCACATTGGCTTCAGAAGTTGAGAGAGAGAGAGAAAAGAGGAAGGAGAGAGAGAGAGAGCAAGAGGTTGTCTCTCCACCCCTCCAACAAGCCTTACACACCACTGCTCACACAGTTCCCCACCTGGTTGTTTCTCCTCCAGCCTCTCTTCAGAATGTACCCTGTACTATGTGTTCATCAATGTTCTGCTCAAATCCTACGTTGCCCCAGAAGCTGGACACACACCTCCCAGACAAGAGCGGTTTGCAACATTAATGCCCCAGGATTCACTGTACTCGCCACTCCTATGTCACTGAGAACACTGGTTCTGCAGTGTGGCCCTGGGATCAGTAGCATCAGTATCACTTTGCTAAAATGTAAATATTTATGTGTGCCTTCCCCCACACCACGCCCCAGTCCCACTGAATCAGAATCTCGAGAGGCAGAGTTCAGCAGTCTGTGATTTGCCAAACTTCCCAGGTAAGGCTAACGCACATTAAAGTTTGAGAGCCATTGACTTATAATAAAATACTGCCCTACAATGTTTCACCTTGCCAACTAAACAATATGCAAAATGCCAAGAGCAGTATCTAGTGTATAGCCATCCCTCAAGAAACGAGTTTTGTGACACTGTTTTCAGTAATGGCATCACATTAAGTATCAAACCCCAACCTCTAATTTTGTGGGAGCTCAAAATTTAGCTCCCAAAAATTCCAAAAAACAACAAAAGTACTCTAGTTTTTAATATGAATCAAGAAAATAAAATAATACTCTTTTAATCAAAAGTTTAAGTATTTTTAATGTTAAACAACAAAATTAAATGCTTTTATCTAATACTAAATAATTTGACATTAAGTGAATAAACAGAGAACCTTCTTTTATATTTCCTTTGTATTTCAGCTTCGGAAAAATAGTTCTGAAGTTTTGAGGTTTACCTTAATCGTGAATACAGGACAAGGTATCTAAATAAAAATACCTGCAACAAAGCATGCCTGGGTGGCTCAGTCTTAATCACTGACTTTGGCTCAGGTCATGATCTCACAGTTCGTGGGTTCGAGCCCCATGTCAGGCTCTGTGCTGACAGCTCAGAGCTTGGAGCCTGCTTCAGATTCTGTGTCTCCCTCTCTCTCTCTCTGCCCCTCCCCCACTTGTGTTCTGTCTCTCTTTCTCTCTCTCTCTCTGTCTCAAAAATAAATAAACATAAAAAAAATACCTACAACAAGATTAGACCTTAATTTTAAATGTTTATTTACTTATTTGGAGAGAGAGAGAGAGAGACAGAGAGGGAAAGAGAGAATCCCAAGCAGGCTCCCCACAGTCAGCACAGAGCTTGATGCAGGGCTCGATCTCACAAACCTCTGAGATCATGACCTGAGCCAAAATGAAGAGTCTGGCACTTAACTAACTGAGCCACCCAGCCACCCTGATTAGACCTTAATTTTAAACAATCTGTATGTTACAGAAAACGGAAAGTCAAACCAAGTCAAGTTGAACATTCATGTTTAACGTTCTGCCTTCAGGAAATTCAGTAATAATGAGTTACACTTAAGTCCAGCCTATTTGTTTCCACTCTTCAGACAACCATATTTAAGAAAGAATTAATTTTAATTAAGGGCCCAAAATGACAAATTTTGTGTTCTGGATAAAAAAGGAAATAATTATTAACGCTAAAAATGCCTTTGGATGGTATTATATGTTCCATTTATTCCCTATATTGATGAACTTTCTTCATGTCTAATGTGAAGAGAACACAGTGATAGCTGTCATGCTAGGTGTGAGCATATTTTTGTATACTTAGCCTCTTTGGAGTTTTATTGCCAAAATGTCCAGGGTTCCATACCAATATATTGTTTTTACTAGAATTATTTAAAAAAAAAAAAAGAAAGGGGAAAGAAAGAAAGAAAAAAAGAAAGAAAGAAAGAAAGAAGGAAGGAAGGAAGGAAGGAAGGAAGGAAGGAAGGAAGGAAAGAAAGAAAGAAAGAAAGAAAGAAAGAAAGAAAGAAAGAAAGAAGACTGGAAAAGACCAAGACAAAATAGTAAAAGGAGTTACCTCTGGTACCACATAATTTTTTCCCTTCTTGTTTTATAATAACCAACTTTTTAATGAGCATATGTTAAATTCAAAATCTAAAAAAATATGTAAGTTTTAAGGACATGGTTTTGTTTTATGTAACTAATCATACAGTGGCTTATGTCTGCATTTAGGAGAATTGTGCGTGTGTCTTCTTCACATATATCATCTCATTTAATGCTCACAATAGCCCCATTTTGCAGATAAGAAAACTGAATCACAGAGAAATTAAATATATGGTACACAGGACTCAAACATGTGCAGACTGACATTAAAACTCACTGAAGTCTCCCACTGGGAAGCCGCCATCTAGGCTGGAACTCCTATCTCGCCCTTTGGCAAATCCAAGACTGGTTCATTACTTCCTTTTGAGAATGTATAAACAGAAACCCAACGGCAAAAGCAATAGACCTATAACATTGGGTCATTTTTTTTTCTTTTCTCTTATTCTGCCCTGTGTCCTGATGACTCAGAAGAAAACACACAAAACATATTAGACATAAAAATTTGAGAATGCACCTTCATGGTGTCCTCAAATGGGGGAACTGCAAAGAGGAGATGGTGTCCTTAAGATTAGAGCGAATAGCGAAAAGGGAAGAAAACACCTACCTAAAACGCAAGTGCAAAAGCAGAGACAGTAAAGAACAGAACTGATGCTGTGGAAAATAATGCCCATACTGTGAAAGACCAACAGGAAACACTCTCCCAGCAACAATTTAAAGGACAGATATAAAAATAAAGACAGGAAAGTTGACATATAAGGATCACAGGGGACAGAGATCCAAACAAAGCAAACAGATATTCCGCAGGATGAAATTCAATAGGAAATAATAGAAATAAAAAAAATAGTAAAGGTAAATAAACATATGTGGACGAGGGGCGCCTGAGTGGCTCAGTCAGTTAAGCGTCCGACTTCAGCTCAGGTCACGATCTCTCGGTCCGTGAGTTCTAGCCCCGCGTCGGGCTCTGGGCTGATGGCTCAGAGCCTGGAGCCTGCTTCCAATTCTGCGTCTCCCTCTCTCTCTGCCCCTCCCCCGTTCATGCTCTGTCTCTCTCTCTCTGTCTCAAAAATAAATAAGCGTTAAAAAAATTTTTTTTAAATAAAATATGTGGACGAAAACCAGCTTGTAGGAGCAAAAGTACACTGAGTTCTAAGCAAAATAACTGAAAACAGATCCCACCTGTACCCAAAAAAGTAATTTCCAATTTTTTCAAAATTCATGTAACTAACCAGGCAGAAAATCAGGTTAACTACAAAGTAATATCAAATTAGCCCCAAACGTCTCTTTTTTTTTTTTTTTTCAACGTTTATTTATTTTTGGGACAGAGAGAGACAGAGCATGAACGGGGGAGGGGCAGAGAGAGAGGGAGACACAGAATTGGAAACAGGCTCCAGGCTCCGAGCCATCAGCCCAGAGCCCGACGCGGGGCTCGAACTCACAGACCGCGAGATCGTGACCTGGCTGAAGTCGGACGCTCAACCGACTGCGCCACCCAGGCACCCCCCAAACGTCTCTTTTACAATATTACACACCACAAGCCAATGAACCTCCTACACAACTTGGTGAAGAAAGGGTGGTGATAAAGTAACTGTATTCCCCAATTATTGTTCACGAAAAAAGCAAAAGACAATTTTGAAGCCATGCAAGAACTCATAAAATATGACAATTACATAATAGTCATTTAAAAAGTAAAGTATATATTCCAGCTAACTGAAAGGCAAATCAAAAATAGAGAATTCAAGAATATAACAAGGGCAAACTACAACCGATTTAGTACAGCTGATTTAATGGAAAATACAAAGACTATCCCTGAAAAACAATGTATTGTTTTTAATACCTTCAAATTTTAACCCTTAATCTTTAAAAAAAACTAAGTATATAGTATTAAGTTGAGATCAAACAACATAACATATATATCCAATTTATAATCAGGTTGAATTAAACACTGGAAAGAGCGAGAGAAGCATGGGATCAGGGTAGGGGAATAAGGTTTCACACTTTATTATGCAATAGGGACATTAAAGGCTCCCATTTTATTATTAATATGTGTAATTTGAGAACTACAGGTTTAAGTACATATTTAAATTGCATTTTTGAAAAAAGTTTATATAGAAAAACAATAGAGGGTGACTGGATGGTTCAGTCAGTTAAGCGTCCAGTTCTTGATTTAGACTCAGGTCATGATCTCACGATTTGTAAGTTTGAGCCCTAGGTCAGGGTCTGAGCTGGCAGTGCAAGGCCTGAATGGGATTCTCTACCTCTCTCTCTGCCCCTCCCTTTCTCGTGCTCTGTCTCTCTCAAAATAAATAAACATGAAAAAAAAAAAAAGCAATGGAGACACGAAGGAAAATGCAACTTTAAAAATGACAGATGATCAAACATATCATATGTATAAGTAATCAATAAACTTTCCCTCTGACATAACTTAACTGACATAAACTTTCCCTCTGAAAGAAAACCTTCAGATCCGGTCCAAAAATAAAATCTTATTCACAATACATACTTTCATCAAATCATAAAATTAATCAAATCCTAAAACGTAAAACTAATACAATGTCAATTATATCTTATTAAAAAAACAACAAAATCTACTATGTATATGCTCTTTCAAGAGATACAGCAAAACAAATCTATACAAAGTCTAGAAATAAAAAGAAAATAAAAATATCAAGCAACCACAAAGAAACACTTTTTTTTTTAATTTTTTTTTTTTTTTAATTTTTTTTTTCAACATTTATTTATTTTTGGGACAGAGAGAGACAGAGCATGAACGGGGAAGGGGCAGAGAGAGAGGGAGACACAGAATCGAAAACAGGCTCCAGGCTCTGAGCCATCAGCCCAGAGCCTGACGCGGGGCTCGAACTCACGGACCGCAAGATCGTGACCTGGCTGAAGTCGGACGCTTAACTGACTGCGCCACCCAGGCGCCCCTTAATTTTTTTTTTTAACGTTTTATTTATTTTTGAGACAGAGAGAGACAGAGCATGAACGGGGGAGGGGCAGAGAGAGAGGGAGACACAGAACCGGAAGCAGGCTCCAGGCTCTGAGCCATCAGCCCAGAGCCCGACGCGGGGCTCGAACTCACGGACCGCGAGATCGTGACCTGAGCCGAAGTCGGCCACCCAACCGACTGAGCCACCCAGGCGCCCCAAGAAACACTTTTAAAAAACAAAAATAATTTCTTCAAAAGCACTGAGTGATGGATAGAATTACTGAATCACTATATTGGACATATGAAACGTATGTTAACTATACTGGAATTAAAATTAAAAATTTAATAAAAATAGTAATAACAACAACAATAATAATAATAATAATAATAATAATAATAATTTCTAAGAAAAGCCATTACCTGGGGCAGAGTGTTTTGGATTCATAAAAGTTACAATCTACTATGAAGTTGTAACCCTTAAAACTTTATACAGCAATAAGACTGACACATATAACACACACAAATGACAGAAACACAAATTATACCAGGAGATTAGAAAGCTATTTTTGTGTGATCATTCTTCCAGATGAAATTTAGAATCATTTCCTAAAATCCTAAAACAAATTTTTCTTGATATTTTTGTTGAAATCTCATGTTAACACAGGAAGAATAGATGCCTTTACGTTACTAAGTTTTCCTATCCAGGAACATGAAATATCTTTGCATTTACTCAAGTCTTCAGTATATCCTTTGCTAAGATTTAAATTTTACTTTATATAAGTTGTACAGAAGAGTTCTTGTTAAATTCATTCCTAGAATATATATATGTATAATATTATATATATGCATATTGTGTGTATATGTTTTTTTGTTATTATTGTAAAGGTATCATTTTTCAAATATATTTTATAATTGGTTATTTTGGCTCACTAATAAGAATCCTATTGGCTTGGGTATACTTATTTTATATCCACCCACAGTGCTAAATTTTTATTGTTCTAATTTCTTTTAGTTGATTCTCCTAAATTTAAGGTATCATCGGTAAATAATGAAAGCACCACTATCATCTAATCCTTATAATTTTGGTTTCAGGGTGCCTGGGTGGCTACATTGGTTGAACACCTCAGCTTGTCATGATCTCATGGTTTGTGAGCTCGAGCCCTGCATTGGGCTCTGCACTGACAGTATGAAGCCTGCTTGGGATGCTCTCTCTCTCTCTCTCTCTCTCTCTCTCTCTCTTTTTTCTTTGTCCCCTCCCTGCATGCTCCCTCTCTTTCTCTCAAAATAAATATACCTTTAAAAAAATGAAAGGAATATACCAGACAGTCCCTGACTAACGATGATTTGACTTACAATTTTTCTACTTTAAGATGGTGCAAAAGCAAAACGCATTTAGTAGAAACCATACTTGGAATTTGCATTTTCCTGGGCTAGCAATGTTCAGTATAATACTCTCTTATGATGCTGAGCAGTGGCAGCGAGCTGTAGCTCCCAGTCAACCACACAATCATAAGGATAAGCAACGGATACACTTACAAACTTTCTGTACCCATATAACCATTCTACTTTTCATTTTCAGTACAGTATTCAATCAATTACATGAGATATTGAAACCTTTATTATTAAATGCTCTTTGTATTATGTGATGTTGCCAAACTATAGGCTAATGTAAGTATCCTGAGTGTGTTCAAGGTAGGCTAAGCTAAGCTACAATGTTTGGTAGGTTAAGAGTACTAAATGCATTTTTGACTTAAGATATTTCCAACTTACAATGGGTTTATTGGGGCATCACACCATTTTAAGTCAAGAAAGATCTGTATATCACTTAGGGTGTTTACAAGTGCAAATAAAAGAACACGCAACTTCAATGGCTTAAACAATGAGGAAATTGTTAGCTAATATAATATGAAATCTGGAGTCAGGGCAGTTGTAGCATTGATTAATTCAGCTACTCAACAATGTAGGGACCTAAGTCGGTTTTTCTATGATTCTCCAGGCTTTCCCCTCATGATTGTCAGATGGCTGCAGCAAATCTAAGTATCATGGTCTTCTACACAATATCCAAGTACAGAAGAGGGTAAGTCTCATTTTTAAAAGCTCACTTGTAAAAGTGAGGAAACCCTTCCCACAAACCTCCCTGACTCCTCCATTGTGTCACATGACTTGCCTAAACTCATCAACAAAAGGAATGGAATCCAATCCTAAATCTATTCCACATCCTCCATGCTGGGACGAAGGAGATTGGGATCCAATCCAATCCTTAATCTATTCCACCTCTTCCATGCTGGGGCCAAGAAGATGGAGGTCCACTTCCTCTGAGATTGTGGGAGGGGTAAACATCAACCCAAATTCAGAGCAGGACATCAAGAAAGGAGATGGGAATGGCTGACAGGTAGTTAACCAACAGTATCACCACACAGAGATTCTCCGGTGTTTGAAGAGTAGGGATGAAGTGGGCTGTTGGTTTTAAGCACATTCTCTATCAAGAAAGAATCTCCTTATTCTCAGTTTAATAAGAATAATTGGAATGGGGCACCTGTCTGGCTCAGTGGGTAGAGCATGAGACTCTTGATCTTGGGGTTGGTCATGAGTTCAAACCCCACATTGCACATACAGCTTACTTAAAATAAAAAGATTAGGGGTGCCTGGATGGCTTGGGTTGGTTGAGCATCTGACTCTAGATTTCAGCTCAGGTCATGATCTCATGGTTGTGAAATCGAGCCCCACATTGGGCTCTGCACTCAGCATGGGGTCTGCTTAGGATCCTTTCCCTCTCCCTCTGCCCCTCCCCTCCTTTCACTCTCTCTCTCTTAAAAAAAAAAAAAAGAATAGTTGGGGGGGCTTTGGGGAGAGGGGTTAAATAAGAATGACAGCTAAATTTTACCAATGTCTTTTGACATCTGTTGAAATGATTCCAGAGTTAACATCCTTTGACATATTAACGTGTTGCATTAATAGATTTTCCAAGAAGGAAACAAAAGTGCTTAAAAGGCATTCTGTGTTTTCAGTTCCATACTGATTTGCAATATTTAGGCTTCCTCATACAAAGCTGGGCACACACATTGCTGCTTATTAATAAACAACATTTCATATACACACAGACACACATATATATGTGTATATATGTGTGTGTGTGTATAATATATATATGTGTGTGTGTGTATATGTATATGTATACACACACACACACACACACACACACACATATATATATATATATATATATATATATATATTAGATCCTATGTCAGAAGCATTGAAGAGGGAAAGACTAGACTCAGAGGGTGGCAGGCAGCAGAGGAAGATATAACAATCCAGACATGGAATACTTCAGCCTGTTGTGGGTAAGGACAGCAGAGCAGGAGAGATGCAAAGGTTACTTCTAAGAAACAACTCCCACTTCACCCACATCAATATTTGGCATCAATGGCACTCCCACCACAGAACCAATGACATAGCTTTAAAGTATTTCAGCTCCCTGAAACATCCCACTCCCCATCCCGGTCCACTTCCCCCACTTTCCTCACCCCTATACAGCTAGCCATGCACCCCAGAGCTCCTACCAAACATACCTGTTTTTACGTTTGTCTCTATCACTACACTTCAAGCTCCTTGAAGACACAGCCTATACCTTGTAAACCTACATATACCCAATTGCTTGCACTGCCCCAGATTCACAGTGGACTCTCCAGTTGTTTAAAAAAAAGTGATGCTGGTGCTGAACATGTTGAAAATTATATCATCATTTGCAATATGGCAGGCACTGTCCTAAGTACTTTACATAAAATATGTTTTTTTTTAATTCCTGCAATATCCCCACATGTCATTATTATCTGCATTTTACAGGTGTGGAAAAAAACCTAAAGAATTTATATAACTTGCCCCAAGTTGCAAACCTTTTAAGCTGCAGCACCAGGACTCAAATCCAGAATTTGACCCCTAAGGTAACCTCTAAGCCATTCTGCTTCCTGTAATTCGAAAAACAAATGAGATAAGCTACAAGCTCACAATGAGCCTAAATTATGTCACAATCACCTACCATATAGGTTACTCTCCGTGGAACTGCCAAAAATGCTCTGGGTGACTTCACTGCCAAGGTGTCATCTGGAGAATCCTAACCAGACGCCAGAGGCCATCATCATTCATTTACACTCCCTGATTTTAGAAAGACTGAGAACAGGTTGAAGATTTGAACATTTCAGCACAAATATGCATTGGAATAGGCAGCACGTGCACCTCGCCATCCTTTTCCCCATCCTCCACCAAAGCCCTAGGCACATTTCCCCCTGAGGATCCCTTACGTGGTCAGCCATGTTCAGGAATCTCAGCACACCTCAAAAACAATGAGATGGAGTGTGACTGTATCTGTACCCGTTTCCCTCTCCTTTTATTACTGCCCCAAAGCCTATAAAAGCTTGGAATCTATTAATCCTATGTTTATAGCAGGAATTTCTATTCATTATTACCTGAAAAAGGAAGAGTCAATTTAATACACTTGATTTCAAAGATTCTATCCAGTGAAGCCAGAGTCCATTACAGTCATATCAGCTAATTACTATAAAGCGCAACAGCCTGCATTTGTAAAAGAAAAAAGAATCCAAGCTTAGCAGGCTATATAACCAGTAGGGAACATGGGAACATGATGATCGCCTTTGTCGCTGAATTGCATTTTTAGATCTGATGTGAAAAGCTCCCCCTTCACCTTGTTCTGTTCCCAGAATGCCATTTCACTGCTATGGCCTTATCCTTCTACAGCTGTAAGAAAGAAACCACAAGAACCAGTGAGCACTCACTAAAGCTAATCAATATGTAGAAGCTAAAAATAAAACAAAGAATTAGACATATGTCAGCACAGGCAGAGGAAAGGGGCGTTTTCCTCGTGCCCCAAGACTTAGTTCTAGGCTAATTCTTGTGACTATTTCTGTGATTCTCTGGGATTTACAGGTGCAGGAGGTATTCAAACACCTGAATTTCTGAAGAATACCTGAGTCCTTCCTTCTGCACAGGCAGAATTCTTTCCAACAGCAGTCAGAGAAGAGGGAGGGTGTCTGCAGCCAAGGTGGGACCCATCATTCCCAACTTCTATGAGGTAACTGAAATCCATGTATCATCCACTGCCACACCAAGAGGCGACCCTTGAACTTCACCTGATGCCTCTGGGTAAAGGAGAGAGAATCTTTCTTTACATACACCTCCCAAAAGTAAACTTAGAAGGTTTCAAATGACTTCATTCAATAGATATCTGAGTGCCAACAATGTACATTAATGACAGGTGCTGAAGATATCCAGGGGATTGGTAACCAGCCCATTGGCAAGTTAGCTATCCGCACCATGATGTAACACAATGTCCTTTACCCTGCCTTCCCGTTAGTCACTGGTGAAGCTGTCCCACAGTAAGTGCCTTTTAGAGTCCAAGGAACAAAAGTGGGAATATAACCACCATATGTTTTCGGTAACTTGTCACAATAAAACTTCACCCATGTCCCATTTACCGAGCCTGGGCTTATAAAGAGATTTATCACGTGCTTTGTTAATGAACCACTTTAACATGTGAGGGGAGACAGAAAAACAATATTTAAAGGTCATTTCACCATCTGAGAGCCCCTTTTTGCTTCTTCCCATTAAAGTTCGTGGGACCCTCGAAAATTTCTAATAATGCCGATATGAAGTCCAACAGTTGCCTAGGACAATTTTTCAGGAGTGACTACACTTTCTTAAGGTTTGATTTCCCAATAGCACAATCCCTCCTCCTAAAGGCTGAAAACACAGTAAAATTATAGCCAGTCTCCCATCCATTCAGTGCACAGTGGGGCTGCAGAATCCAAACAAGATAATTCCAGGAATGCACCTTACTCTGAAGTATGTGTTAGACCTTCTATGGGACACAGATGGAAAACAGACACTGTTCTTGTCCTAAGAAGTTTATAACTTAAAGACACTAATGACTATATGGGTAAATAATTCTAAAACAAAGAGCTTTGGGTGATATACAGTATAAACAAAACAAGACAGAAGAACAAAGCAGATAGGGATTAATGTGAACAAGGTAGAGAGATATCTTACTAACAGGGGTTTCTGTAGATTGATCAGGGTTGCAAAAGGGAGACTGGATGAATTTATCAAGACCTGTCCAACAACCACTCATGGTGGGATCAGTATTCTGACCTGAATAGGGTACAGCCCTAAAGATCCTGGGTCAACCCCAGCCTTATTCCAGCCACAGTAAGTCAATTTCTGATCAAATTTTCAGATTCCTAAATCTCTCCAAAATCAGGAAGACGCTGCACTGGAGAGCAGACAGTTGTTCCAATACTAAAAAGGTATTTCTACTATATATTGAGAAAACAGGAAGTAGCAATGGCACAGTGCTCACATTTCATACTTTTCAAAGTCAGACAAGCCTGGGTTCAAAGCCAGGCTCCATTATTTCCAACAGGTCACTTAACCTAAGCGTGTGTTTCCACATGTGTAAAGTTAGAAGAAAAACAGTACACATCACAAAATCTGACTGTGTTCATAAGACCAGACCTTTAAAATAAGTAGCCCAGTGCTTCACACATGGCAAGTGGTCACAGAGGATATTAGCTATTAATATTGCCATTATCATTATTAAATAAATTATATTCCAAACAGTGTCAGGTGTATCTACGTGATGGTGTGACCTGAGACTCAGTACCCTAACCATATCATGTCCTGGGACCTGGAAAGCTGAGGACCACATCGCTGCCCTAACCAGGGCCAACATGAGCCAACAGCCTGTGTTCCCCTCCCTTCCGGCCCCTAACTCACCACCTGGCACAAGCAGCCCCAAAAAGCTAAACATATGTTCTGTCTCCACTGGTTTCAAGGACATTCCACCCTGTCTCCCAGCTGCTCAGAGGGAAGGGTCATACTCTCCCTGCTTCCCCGACCCCACAGGGGCACACAGGACAAAACTGCTCCTTACAGTTTTCTGGCAGTGACATAATCTGACAGTGTCTACAGATTTTCTGTCTGTTTTTATAATATCCAAGACCATGTGAGTCTGGGGGACGATTTCAGTGATAATTGCCTCTCAGCCCCGACCCAGTTCTGCTACTTCTGGTAAGTTCCCAAGCCTCGTTCCTTGCCCACATTTCCCAAAGGGTGCTCTTGTGGCCATAGTGGCTATTGCAGCTTGCAGCAACTTGTTCCTCCACGAGGAAGGACCCTTCCAGGCTTCAGCTGTAACCCCCAGAGCTCAGCTCTTCCGTTCTGAATTCTGGAGAATGCGTTTTATCAAGTGATCATAGCTCCTTTCAGCATCTTGTCTTCTTCGAATCTCTACACAGATACCAAATGTCATTGCACTTGACGAAAAGTAGCGGAAGACACGTCTAATTCCTCGGAGTGAACATTTGAAGGATGGATAGGTGTTCATTACAGAGTTGGTGGAGCAAACACGGCATTCGGGGTTTCCCAAGCAGCAGAGGAAATGCCACGTACGTTTCCATCTTGCAGCTGGACTGTACCTGGTGTTCACCAGTCCAGGACATCCAGGGCCCTGGCAGTGCTCCTAGCTCTCAGGTGTCCAACAGATGAACAAGAGGCCTCAATCAGCATGGCGGACATCAGCAACTGTAGCGTGTTATGGCTTCTTAAAATGGAGAACACATACATCCAAACTATGTGAGGGCCACGGAGTTGCAAACCTGTGGGCCCCAGGCTAGATAACTGAACTCCAATTTGCAAACTAAACTCCCTCTAGGTGAATCGTATGCCGTCTTATGAACTAAACTAGAGCAGTGAACTTCAAACTTTTAGCTTCCTTACCCTATAAGAAATACATTCTACATTGTAACCTAATACACACGTATATACAATATACGCACAGTAATAGTTTTCTACTCTATTCTAATTAATTTTCTAAAGCTAATTGCAACCCATTAAACTCACTCCACAACTCATTACAATTTGAAAGACTCTGAATTGGTGTATAGAGAGGGGATAGTGTGGTGACTGCTGATACTGAAAAAAAAAAAAAAGTAGGGAATGGTTAGATCATCAAAGACCTTGCTAAATTAAGGAGTGTAGCTTTATGCTGTACGTCATGAGAAGCCATTCATTTCATTAATAAATAGATAGGCAAATAAACAAAACACAGGTCCTGCCCTGTGGGAATTACAGTCTCCTCTGGGACAACGGGTTGGGGGAAGAGACAAATAAACTATCTGTTAACAAGAGAGACCGGAGATGACTTCCAGGCAGAGAGAGCAGCATGCGGAACAGTAGAGGGGTGAGTAACTGCCAGAAACACCGCGAGAATTGAAAGTGGTTCAGTAAGGAATGGCTTCAGACAGGAATAGCTATCCTAGATCTGGCTCCAAAGTTCTCCTTTCTCTGGGAGGGGAGATAAGTTATCAGACACCTTATCTTGAAGGAAGTTATTATGATTACATTTATAAAATATGAGACACCCTTCACAATAAGGGAGACATAAGGTAGGTAGAAGGCATAAGGTAGGACCAGAGTCCCCCATCCCTCAAGGTAGAGAGGAGAGGGCCTTCCTAGAAATACTGGAGTGGCCTGACTGGGGAATCTGCCCTCGTGGTGTATGGAGCTGGTACAACCGTGAAGCAATGTCCCAGACAGATTACATTTTAACAGGTTTTTTGAGGTGTAATTTACATACCATAAAACTCATTCATGTTACCACCATCCAATTGTAGAACATATTCCATCACCTCAAAAAGACCCCACATGCCTATCTGCCATCACTCTCCGTTTTCATTACCAGCCCTAGCCGACCACTAAACCCACCTTCTGTCTCGACAGATTTGCCTTTTTAGACATTTCACATAAACAGAATCATACAACATGTGATCTTTTGCGCCTGGCTTCTTTCACTTAGCAAAACATCCACTTTGTAGCTTGTATCAGTACGTCATTCTTTTTTACTGAATAGTATTCCATTGTACCCCATCACAATTTGTTTACCTCTTCATCTGTTGATAGACACTGGAATCGTCCCCACTTCTGGCTATTATGAACATTCAGGTTACAAGTTTTGCCTGGACATATGTTTGCATGTCTCTTGGGTAGACATTCAGAAGTCAAATGCGCTGAGTCATAGAGGAAACTTATAGTTAACTTTTTCAGAAACAGCCAAACTATTTTTCCAAAGTGGCTTAACCATTTTATATTCCCACCAGCAGAGTGTGACAGTTCCAATGTATCCACATTCTTGGGGATATTTTAAAATCAGATTTAGATTTCTAAATGGCATGAAGCGTAGTTTGAATAAAGTTTTCACTAGCCGCCCTGTGAACTGTGGAAGTCACATGGCCTCGTAATTTATTCACATTCCAAATTTCACTGACAGTTAGAAAAGAAATGATCAGAGATGTTCATTTGAAACATGCTTGAAATCACTTAGTACCAAAATGCAATATCAAACAACCAGTCAGACCTAATGGTCACAGAAAACTTGACCAAAATATTTGTCCAATGGGAATTATCAAGGAACCAAGCACGACAAACGAGAATGTGCCTTGCACACTAAACCGAGTCTCCACAGGAACAAAACGCTAATTGTGAATCCTGCGAAGCAGCAGCAACTTACAAAAGGCAGGGACTCGCAAAGAAGGCCAGGGAACTATTTCTTTAAATCTGATGCAACTTGCATTGTATCAGGTGATGCGCTACAATAGCAGAGACCCTGCCTCCAGAAAAGAAAAGAAAGGGACCTGGCCTCCAAGGGACAGTAATGCCCCTGCTGCTTTGAGAACCCCAGGTACCTTTCACAAACAAACTCACAAATTAAAGGAGGGAGTGGGCACCCAGAGATCCAGAAAGAGCTTTGGTTCAGAGACCAGAGGGACACCAAGCTCTCAAATCCCTGCCATTCACATTTTCTAATCTAGAAAACAAACCTTCTGTCTGGGGCTGGGATCTCTGTACCTCTAACATTTTACTTTGAGTGTCATACATATTTCACGGAAGGTGCACAATCCCCTCTCCACAGAGAGGCTTCCTCCTTGGGAAGGACCTTTTTTGCTCTTAGGGATGAAGACCTATGCTAATTCCCCACTAGCACTCTTCCTGGTACTATCAGTTAAGTGGAGATTTAGGTACCCAGCTGGTCAGGTTCCAAGAGATTTCCCCTGCTAATTTTCAGTCACTCAAGGAAAACAAGGAGTAACTAAGATTGAATTACCATGATTTTAAAGAAACAGTGTTCTTTCCCCCACCACTCCCCCCCCCACCACCAAAATGTGTAAACTTGGGTATTTCACACTTTTACATCTGTTCTTCTCCAAAAATAAAAGCTGTTTATATTCAAGAAATTATGACTACAATACCAGTGCGAGTTACATCCTTAAAACACTCACAGAGAGAACATACATATTGTTCTGACCAAAAGTGTGTGTGCGATGTTCTTTCCCGGAGTAGCATCTGGGTATTAAGCTTCAGGGGAGCACGGTAGAGCGTTTGCTTATTTGTCCCCATGAAAAGAAAACTGAGTTCTCTCTGACTGCTGCCAGCGTTAGTAGTTTAAAGAAAAGAGAACAGAGGGGTGGCCTTTTAGGAAGAGCAAACACTTGGCTTTGACTTTATCAACCACACTTGAGTAAGACACCAGCACCAGAACCATCCAAACTCAGTTTCTGGCCTCTAAAAGAGTCAGTCTTATGAGTTCAATTGGAAAACTAGAGCGACTCCAAAGCTCAAAGGGCCCTTTTACCCATGCAGATGGCTACAAAGAGGCCATGCTAAATTCACAGTTTCCTCAGAGCCTAAGATAGCACCACGACAGAAACAAAACTGTCCCAAACTTGGTCCTAGAAAGAACTTTTGGAATGACATAATTAATTCCCTGCCCCATGTAGAAAGTAACTAACATTCCTGACGAAAATGCTTGCACAGTGGGGTGCCTGACTGGGTCAGTGGGTGGATCCTGTGACTCTTGATTTCCGGGTTGTGAATTCAAGCCCCATGTTGGATGTAGAGATTACTTAAAAATAAAATTTTAAGGAAATAGAAAAGAAAAGAAAAGAAAAGAAAAGAAAAGAAAAGAAAATGCTTGCAGTTAGCTATTACTTTAATGACATTAAGGCCTCTTCTGAGAAAGTGGGATCTGTCCTCCGATTGCAATATTACAAAAAAATCAATCATCTTTAACTAGACATTTTTTATATCCAACCTAATGATGATTATCTAATATCTCTTTTCCCTTTAAAATAGGCCTTCTTGGGGTGCCTGGGTGGCTCAGTCGGTTAAGCCTCCGACTTCAGCTCAGATCACGATCTCTCGGTCCGTGAGTTCGAGCCCCGCATCCGGCTCTGGGCTGATGGCCCAGAGCCTGGAGCCTGCTTCCGATTCTGTGTCTCCCTCTCTCTCTGCCCCTCCCCCGTTCATGCTCTGTCTCTCTCTGTCTCAAAAAGAAATAAAACGTTAAAAAAAAATTTTAAAATAGGCCTTCTACAATGGGAGTCTTTGAATTTGATTTTTTAAAAGCATCTTCCCAGCAGTAAGTATGAAATACAATTTTGATATATGCTCATTATCAAGTTGTATACAAAGTTACCTTAACAACCATAATGGTCACCAACCTCCCCCAAACAAAAAAACCATGTAGTATAAGCAGTGTGTTTATCTAAGAATTACAGATTAAAATAACAACACGGGACATCTTTGTAGATAGGTAAGAGATGTTTAGGGGTTGTTACAAGGAAAGTCTGTAGGATTTCTCAGTAAGGGGATCCTTTAACTTCCTGCCTAGATTCCAAAAAGTCTATTTCATTTTTCAAGTTTCACAAAATAAACAACCCAAAGATTTCAGGCTTCAAACTAAGGTAGGGTTGAAAGAGCTGTGAATATGGATTCTTTTTTTTCAGCTTTTAGGCAAATGCCAGCACCTCCTGGGGCTTCAAACTGAATCCCCACAGGTCCAAAGGGAAAAACAGGAAATTAGCACCAAAAGGATGCTTCTTAGTCTTGGGACTGTGGCTTTCTATCCCCTGAATAAACATGCTAATAAATAAAATAAAATACAATACAATACAATACAATACAATACAATACAATACAATAAAATAAAAAACAGCAATGCAAAGAACAGTCCAGGATTATCGGGTGAAACTTGTAGACTTTTGCACTTCAAGTATCTCCTGGTCTTACAAACAATTAAAATGCATATATTAGGGTGAAATATAAAATTCCATATTCCTAAAAGTATGCGTCTTCTACAATTTGAAGCCATGCATCTTATGAAAACCTGGCAGTTACCTTATATAAATAAATCACTATTTTCTACTCTGCAACATTTTCAGGCAAACTCAAATTTCTGTGGATTTGCTGTTTCTCCCCCATTCATTAGACACCAAGGTCCATGAGGACAGCACTCACATGTGTCTTTGCTACCAAATTCTCAGCATGTAGCACAATGCTAGGCACATAGTAAGTATATGCTCAATTAATAGTTGTTGAATGAACGAATGCACCAGCATGAAAGACAAAAGAAAACTGTATTTTAAAAAATTAGGTCAGTGATTCCAAAACTCGAAAGTACATCAAATCACCTGGAGGGCTTCTTAATGCACAGGTTACCGGGCTCCATCCCCAGTTTCTGATCCAGGAGGCCAGAGAGGTAAAACCAAGAGATGAGCATGAGGCTACTAATTCAGGGAGCTCACTTTGAGAAACACCGTCTAGGCAGTTAACCTGTCAACCAGCTCTTAGAAAAATCACAATGCACAGGAAAACATTCACTGAAAGTCTACCAACTGCAGAATCCTCTACCGAGTAAGCCACGCAGGTACTGCTCCAAATGCTATCAAAATTGCCAACACAAGACATACGTGCAAGGGGATGATACACAGACACATGTCCAAAACAGCAAGAAATCATTAGTACAGTCAAACTAAAGATGTTTCATTTCTCCAGTGCATTTCTTTATGATGTATCCTACTGTGCAGTTTAATCTATTTTTCTCAGATGGAAATTACTAAACCGCAATGCATAGCAGTTCTTTCTTGCACAACCCCACTTCATTTCACTTACTAATGGGAGTTTCATCTGAGGCCAGGGCAGGAAATGCAGAGAGGGAGCCCATTTTAAAGCTTATTGATGTTGTTTATACTTTAGTGTATGTAAGGAGGAGAGCAATGATCAAGACTCAGTTCTTAATGATCAGAAAGGAAGCAGAGGCATTAATAAGGTGCAAATTTAATCTAAACCGCCACCAGGTTTAACAAAAGGATACACAGAACAATCCAAGAGAATCCCAAACTCTAACTCTGACCATTGCGTAGCTTTGTAAATCATAGCTAGCATTAACTTTCAAAGGTATGCGTTTCTCATGACCCTGTTCTAAATGTAAATGCATTTATATCCAGATCATAAGCAGAGAGGGTATCTAATTAGATAATGTTTGCAAGTACTTTGAAGATATTTAAAGTGCTCTATAAATGCTAATTATTATTATTATTATTATTATTTAAATACAGTTCGCAATTACTGCTTACAACCTATTCCACCCACCACACTGCCATAATTTGAATACAGGCAGCTAAAAAATAAAACAAAACAAAAAAATCCTAGAAGTAGAAAAGATGAAACCATGTCCATATGAAGCTCTAGATTTTTACCAGTCATAAGTAATTTACAAGCATTTCAATTTTTTTTAATGTTTATTTATTATTGAGAGACAGAGAGAGACAGAGCATGAGCATGGGAGGGTCAGAGGGAGGAGGAGACACAGAATCCAAAGCAGGTTCCAGGCTCCGAGCTGTCAGCACAGAGCCCGATGCGGGGCTCGAACTCCCAAACCGCAAGGTCATGACCTAAGCTGAAGTTGGACATTTAACCGATTGAGCCACCCAGGCGCCCCAATTTATAAGCATTTTAAATAGAGGGCTGGGATATCAAATCTAGTAAATCTAAGCAATTGCCCTCTGCAAAACAGACAAACCCAAAGTTGTGTCAATTTTCAGAATTTCTTACTTATAAACCTAGTGGAAAGCAGATTGTGGTCCAGAACACAAGGCTCTTTATTTACCCTTCTGGCTGCCAGCCGCATCTTCCATTTTCTCCACTGCAATCTTAAAATATCTACATCATTCTGAAAAAAGTATGACTCAAGATTTTGATTTTAATAATCATCAGACAGATAAAGGCTTGAGAATGGTCCTTCCTATAACATATCTTCTGACTCATCTTGCTAGCTTCTGCAATAATCACAAATTGAGTGGTCTCCCGTTCTTAAAAAATGGAAATCTTTGAGCCTGATTCCACATCTTCCAAACATACCTGTCAGATGATTTTCCAAAGAGAATGACAGATTAAATGTAAACATCCCTTATACACAGTGTACAAGAAAATTATTGCTAATCCCAAAAAGGTTCACATTTTAGGTTTTTACATTTTTAAGGCAAGAAAAAGAACAATTAACATATTCAAAGCTGACTTTGGTTCATTGAAAAACAAAATCACAAGGAAGAAATACCTTGGAAACAACACTCAAACACCATAAGCTCACCAAAGAGAGCTTGTGCCCAAATGAAAGACTTCTGGGAAACCTGTGAACTTTAGGAAGATAACACACCAGATAATTCTGAAGTCTTGACAAGGTCTGCAGGGCAAATAATGACCATGGGAGTCACAATGTGCAGTGGCTTTGGGGCAGGTCGGTTGTAAGTTCCGCCATTTTGTAGCTCTATGACTTTTGGTAAATACGATGATTTTTCTAAGCCTCCTGTGTTCATTTGTGAATGCTAAACGCCTACCTCACAGAAAATTTGGAGGTAATTTGACAATACCAAGAGCTTTATACACTTTTGTCATAAACTACACTTCTAAGAAGTTATTCTAAGGACACAGAGATGTACACAAAGACTCACATATATTTATTGAAGCATTATTTACAAGACTTGAAAAGTTAGAAATAACCAGAAGCTTCATCAATAGGAATTGTTTAAATATTATCATTCATCCTCACGACAAAATGGTAAGCAGTCATTAAAAACATATGGTTAGAAATTTAAACACTAAATACTTAAAGAAATTTTAAGTAACATACTAATTTCTTTCTCTTTTTTTTAATTTGAGAGAGAGAGAGAGAGTGCACGAGGGGGAGGGGCAAAGGGACAGAGAGAGAGAGAGAGAGAGAGAGAGAGAGAAAGAGAGAGAGAGAGAGAATATCTCAAGCAGAGTCCATACTCAGTGCAGAGCCTGACTCAGGGCTCAGTCCCAGGACCCAGGGATCACGACCTGAGCCAAAATCAAGATGCTCAACTGACTGAGCCACCCAGGTGCCCCAGTTACATACTAATTTCTAAGCATGATAATAGGATTGTGGTTATGTATTTTCAAGAGTGTTTATCTTTTAGAGATGCATACTGAAATATTTACAAATGAAATGATATGATGCTTGAAAATAATACGGGGAGGAAGTGGACGGAGGTGTAGACAAAACAAGATTGGACACGAATGGGTAATTGTTAAGTCGGGGCCTCATTCTACTATTCTATTTTAAATATCAAAGTATTTATTTATTTTTTTATTCAGATTAAATTCATACTCCATAAAAATTCGCCCTTTTGAAGTGTACAAATGATTTTTTAATATGTTCACAGAGCTGAACAACCATCACCGTGGTCTAATTTTAAGACATTAGCAGGCATTCTCCACTTCTGCTCAAGCTGCAGAAATCCACTTTCCTTCTCTATAGGTTTGACTATAGATAAATGGAATCCTATACTATGTGGCCTTTTGTGTGTGGCTTCTTTCACTAGCGTAATGTTCATCCATGTTGTAGCATGTATCAAAACTTTCTTTTATTGATGAATAATATTCCATTGTATGGATTTACTACATTCCATTTATTCACCTATCAATTCATGGACATTTGGGTTGTTTCCACTCTTTTAAAAAAAAATAATGTTTATTCATTTTTCAGAGACAGAGAGTGACGGGGGGAGGGACAGAGAGAGAGAGGGGGACACAGAATCCAAAGCAGGCTCCAGGCTCTGAGCTGTCAACACATAGCCTGACTTGGGGCTTGAATCCATGAACCGTGAGATCATGACCTGAGCTGAAGTTGGACACTTAACCCACTGAGTCACCCAGGCACCCTGGGGTTGTTTTCACTTTTTGGCTAGTATGAATAATGATGCTACAAACAGGGGTACCTGGGTGGCTCAGTTGGTTAAGCATCCGACTCTTGATTTCAGCTCAGGTCATGGTCTCGAGGTTAGTGAGTTCAAGCCCCACATCTGGCTCTGTGGTGCAGAGCCTGCTTGGGATTCTCTCCATCTGCCCCTCCTCCACACCCATGCACATTCTCTCTCGCTCTCTCTCTCAAAATAAATAAATAAACTTAAAAATATAAAAACATAAAGAATAAATTTTGAAAAATGCTACAAACATTTGTGTACAAGTTTTTGTTTAGATATACGTTTTCAATTCTCTTGGGTATATATACCTAGGAGTGGAATTGCTGGGTTACATGGTAACTCTATTATTCAACATTCTGAGGAACTGCCAACTTCTTTTACAAAGTGGCTGTAATGGGGGCGCCTGGGTGGCGCAGTCGGTTAAGCGTCCGACTTCAGCCAGGTCACGATCTCGCGGTCCGTGAGTTCGAGCCCCGCGTCGGGCTCTGGGCTGATGGCTCGGAGCCTGGAGCCTGTTTCCGATTCTGTGTCTCCCTCTCTCTCTGCCCCTAACCCGTTCATGCTCTGTCTCTCTCTGTCCCAAAAAAAATAAATAAACGTTGAAAAAAAAATTTTTTTTTAAAAAAACAAAGTGGCTGTAATGTATGAGCATTCCAATATTCCTTCCGATTTTATGTAACTTTAAAATCCCCCCATGACAAAGAATTTTTACAATTATGTTATAGAAAAACATTAACAACATGCAAAAAGGGTGATTGTTAACTTTAAAACACAGGTTGCAGGGGCACCTGGCTGGCTCAGTCAGTAGGGTATGTGACTCTTGATCTTGATGCCATTATTCCGAGCCCCACATTGGGTATAGAGTTGACTTTAAAAACCAATAAATAGATAGTGGGTGATGGGCATTGAGGAGGGCACCTGTTGGGATGAGCACTAGGTGTTGTATGGAAACCAATTTGACCATAAATTATATTTAATATAAAAAATAATAAAATAAATAAATAGAAACAAACAAATAAAAGCAGCAAACAAGTGAAAACACATTTTTAAAAAAACAGCTTGCAGATAATATAGACAACATGATCTTAATTTTTAAAGCTATCCACTTAGCTATGCACAGAAAAGAACTACTAAGCCATACACCAAAAGGAGCCCTGGAGCCCCGAAGGTAATCCTGGTGGGGAGTCTTAAGAAAAATCAAATATATGCACTGCCTTCGTGAAGTTTACTATCTAGTAGTGGATATAATCCAGGTCAGAAAGTTCTGAGTGTGAGGTCAGTTCTGAAAGGGTTTACAAGTGGAATGGATAACTTCTTTCTGAGAGAAATCAGAGGAAATTTGGTGGAAAAGGTGGCATTTGAATGTTTACTGTTACGGTAGTAGATACAGAAAAGGAATACAGTAAAACCTTGGGTTGCGAGCATAATTCGTTCCGGAAACATGCTTGTAATCCAAAGCACTCGTATATCAAAGCAAATTTCAAGAACCATTGGCTCAGTTGTGGTCATGTGACATTCGGCATCTCCTACCACTCGTACTGCAAGACATCGCTCGTTTACCAAGTTAAAATTTATTTGAAATGTTTGCTTGTCTTGTGGAACACTTGCAGCACAAGTTACTGACGCTCCGAGCTTTTACAGTATAAGGTACAGCACCCCCTAAAGAGCATCCATGGGGAGAAGGAAGCTGTTCTCTGAGGCAGGAGTAAAGCATCGGTCATCAGAATTGCAGCGAATGGTGGGAGGCCCAGCTGAATTATAGCTGGTCTTACTGCTACACTAAAGAGTTTAGTCTTTGGTCTGTAGACTGTGAGGAGTCAGGGAAGGTCGTGAATAAGAAATACCCAGACTGAAAACGTGCTGTTCGAAGAGTAATGTCACTGCAGTGTACGTAGAGACTAGTCAGGAGAAGGCTGATGGTAGAGACGCAGGAGGGAAGTCTCGTCATGGATGCTGCCCAGGGCACAGTCACCTCAGTGGTTGTAGGGAGGAAAGGAGCAAAAGGCCGCATGCAATGGATAGCAAGGAAAGATGTTTAAGATTGGGGTGAAATAAAATGTGTTTTGAGAATTTCAAGGCACCCCCTTGAGACAACTGGAGAACAGCCGAGGCATGTAAAAAGCAGAAAGCGAATCATCTTTCTCTAGAGGGAAATAAACTTCCAACCAGAATGAAAGAAATTACAAGCGGAATTCATCCAACATTTTCTATTTAAGTCCTCCCTCTCTCTCCTCTAGGAACCTTATATTTATATGAGCAGAATAACATTTCATTCAAAAAATATCACCCAGATTTTCTTGGAATTCTCAGCACACTGCTAGTTCAGGCCCTGTTCTCAGACAGCTACTTCCCCCACAGATATGGTAGAACCAATCTGACATAAAAGCAACTTTCAGACACAAATTATCCCAAATTCTCTCAGAAACACAGACTCAGAGACTGGTTGTGCTCAGCTGGGCATGGCGGCCATGATTCAATCACAGTAGCTCAAAACTGGGTGGACTGGAGAACTGTACCCCTGAAGAAAGGAACGGTGTAGGACAACAAGGACATGAAGACTAATACCAAGGCAGAAACACAGGAAGACTCAAAATTACAAGGTTTCAAAGAGCCTTACAGATAAGGCAGTGGGAAATGTGATATTTTTATGAAGGAAAAATGTTAGGTGTTCTTTCTTCAACAAAATATTCCATGACTTCCCAAGTGGACAATTAGGCAAACAGCAAACCATGACTTATGTTAGCTTTTTTACTAAGATTCAGAACACTCAAAATGATTACGCATATTTCTCTGATGTTCTGATAACTCCCACTACACCCTGTTTTATTATGAGGCAATGTCATGGCAAAGAAAACACCTGTTTAATATCTCTAAAAAACAGCAAATATATCTAATTAAAAAACTACTCTGCTGTTATTGTTTTTGAGACACTTATCAATCTTATCAATTCTTTCAACTTTGCTAAACTCTCATTTAAGACCAAATTTAACTAAGTGCTCTGGGATAAGGAATTAATAATGTTTCAAGATTTCCTTAATCCCCATGAGACCTCTGACCAGGTTTTAAATACTGGACTAGTATTGTATCATTTCAGGTGGCCACTCCCCTCCCAAATACACAAACTTTGAAAAGGCACACGCAAGGGGTGCCTGGATGTCTCAGTTGGTGGAGAGACCGACTCCGGCTCAGGTCATGATCTCGCAGTTCATTGGTTCGAGTCCTGCGCCAGGCTCTGTGCTGACAACTCGGAGCCTAGAGCCTGCTTCAGATTCTGTGTCTCCCTCTCTCTCTCCCCCTCCCCTGCTCATACACACACTCTCAATCTCTCAGAAATAAACATTAAAAAATTAAAAAAAGAAAGTAAAGACACAGACATAATAAATGTGGCTTTATTTAAACAATGTTTAATCCACAAAGAAGGGAAAAAAGTTAAAAAAACAAAAAAAAAGAAGAAAGTTTTAATGAATAATGCTGATACCTGGTACTGGTTTAGAAATACACCAGGGGCACCTGGCTGGCTCAGTCCTTAGGGCATGTGACTCTTGATCTCAGGATTGTGAGTTTGGGCCCCATATCTGGTGTAGAGATTACTTAAAACTAAAATCTTAAAAAAAAAAAAAAAAGTAGTGAATGCTGATATTGGGGCAAAGGTCAACCCAGGCCAGCAGAGTAACATATAAGGTCATGTTGACACATATAAAGGAAAAGGTACTTTTAAAAGATGCAGGACCTTCTGATATCTTTTTCTCAGAGCCATTTTCAATTAGGTGCAATCACTGAGATGAAATGTTGGTAGAATCAAGTTTCCTATAAAATTCTATTTAATCATGGAATAGTATATTTGTGTAGAGCATTACATTACGGTTTTATTTTCAAATAAAGCATTGCCATAAATACTTTGATTGTTAAAACCAGCATATGAGAAAGGCAAGCAGTTGAAATCATTCCCATTTTTAAATTAATTATGGTTCCAGGACTTACCCAGAGTCACAGAACCAATAAGACATGGACATAGAATGCAGTACTCACTCTACTCCATTCACCAACTCATTCATGTATTCACCTGTTTATGCAACTAACTGCAATGACAGATTCAAAAATGGGCAAGGCATAACCTCTGGCCTCATGGAGCCCACAGTTTATTAAGCTGGCAGAAAAACATCCCAATGCCATTTATAACACAAGAACAAAAAGTGCAGTGGGAAAGATGCATGTGAGTCTTCCAGATGAGGTCAGTTCTTAAATCTATAGGTCTTAACAGACAAAGAAATAGCTAGGCCTGGAAGGCAGTGAGGGGCAGGGGGAAAGACAAGCAGAGGTCATCTAATTCTGTTCAAATAGAAAACTGAGTGTGAGTCCTGGCAGAAACATAGTGTATGAAGTCAGCAGAGGCCAATCTTGGCCTTGAACGCCTTCCTCTGTGGGCCAAACTAAGGACAGCCAAGGTGCTCAGACTCAGATATATGCTAATCTTCAAAAAGCTTTCTGGCTGATCTCACCTCATATGTAATAAAGCCTACCGGTGGCAAATTTCATTTCTTTTAATACTGTGATGTCTTGAAGGGAGAATGACTCAAGCCATGAGTTTGAATGAGTAGATTGTTTTCTGTAGCCTATGTATGTATACACATATTGCATACACCCACATGGATAGTTTATAACCATAACACTATATATGAGTATCCACATAGATTATGCAAAACATACATAAAATTCTACAAACCTCACATGGAGAGACATCTGAATAATGTGTGTATCTAGACTGACCCCATGGGAGATATTCAGATGGAGACGGGTTACAGAGAGAGGGTACTATGCAGGACAACCATCTGTCCTAGATGATTCAGTCATTTGCCAGCAGAGGAAGAATTGAAGGCGGGGGGGTTACAAAATGAATTCTAAAGGTATCTTAATGCTCCACGGTTTTATGTATTATGAGTTTACCTGCATGAAGCAGTTTCTTTATTCTCGATAAATAAAATTCCATGACTCCGGTGAAATAATTCCTCTCTGCCATTTTTTTGTGCTCAGGCAGAAAATGTATTATTGATTTCTGATTCAGCCACAGACAATGTGACTTAGAGAAAGGAGCACTGAATGAGAAGTCAGGAAACCTAGATTCTCTCCCCAAACCACCGTTTTCCCCTCCCTCACCCCCACCCCAGCAGAGAGGGGGCTGTGTGACCTTGGGCAATGACTACAGTCTCTGGGCTTCAGCTTGGTATTAAATGAAAGGAGTGGGTAGGTGTTCTCTAATTCTCTTCCAGCTCTTAATCTATGAAACCATCCCCCTCCCCTAACACTTAGTTTATCTCCAGAGCTCTAAAAATCAAGACTAATAAAAGTGGATTCAGAGCATCTCTTTTTTAGCCAAAGTAGATCCTGTTTTATCTTATTTTTTAAAACCATCCAAATCTTGCATAATTCAAATGATCAGTGCTGTCACTGGTTGCTCTGGTTTAAATTATGCATTGTTGCTATTTGGGGAGAATGTAGACTAGGTCCAGTCTGGGATCACTGGCTGAGAACAATAAGCCCCCAAAGTGAGAAGGATAAAGGCCTCTCCAGACAGGATCTGCTTTTAATGCACGGAGCTCAGGGTTTACAAAAAGAGCATTGATTGTGTACATTAAAGAGCCACCGAAACAGCAAGGGATTGGTAAGGCTGCAGCAAATTCTCCTAGATGCCACTGACCTTGGCTGCATTTCAGGGGTCAGGCATTCCCCATAAGGTTCTCAGCAGGCTGGCTTTCCTGAGGGGTTAGGAACAAATGAGACCTCTCATCCAGATAAACCCGCCTCTCCTAATTTGAGAAGACAGAAATTATCTGCCCTCTGATTTGTGGAGATCACCTGTGTAGCCTTTGGACTCAACAGCCAGCCTACACACCTCACCCCCTACAAGGCGGGTCCTACACCCCAGCCCTCCCGGGTGCAATTGTCTCCACATCAGCATGTAAGTCCTCTAGCCAGCAGTTCCCATCTCTAGAGCTGGCCTTAGCCCTCCCTCATTCCACACCTCCTACAGGCAGAAATACAGGGGCAAAGCACTAAGCCCAGGCCACAAAGAGCAATTTCAGGGAATCCTGCAAAGATATCTTTTCAAAATACAGATCTCTGGAGCACAGGCCTCCCATGTGTGAATCACACTCCAGGCAGGCCGGTGAGCCCTCGTGGTTCCTTACAAGCCTGCAGGCTCTGTGTGCTCGTATCTCAGAAAAGCTTCCCCAGAAAAAGCCCACAAGGGACACCTCTGACCAAGCCCAACTTAAAAATCGCATCAGAGCCCTTTCCATTAGAGGAGCAGTGTTGAGATTCTAGCTCAGGAAAACCACAAGCCTTGCCCATTGTTCAGATTCCTTCCCCATACCCCCCACCCCACCCCCTACTGGGCTTTTGCCACTTTCCCGACCCGGTAGTCTGGGCCATCCATCCACCTGATTAACCCGCTGGCAGTAACTCCCAGTGCAGAAAGTAGGGCAAATGAACATGCACAGTCTGTAAAGCAGGAAATCACAGACTTAGCCAAAGCACCCACCCGGTTACCAACCCCCACCCCCAGCTGCCCAGGGGGCAGCGGTTTCTGAATGTGGCATTTCTGTGCCAGGAAATAGACAGCTTACTGTAATATCACATGAATGAGCTTTTGCTGCCCAACTATCAAAAAAGCTATTTGAAATGGCATCTCTGTTCCTTCTCAACCCCTGGACGGCCTTGCAGAAACCCTCACCTCTTGGAAGAATTAAGAAGGGGAAGGGAAGTTAAAAAGAGGAGGATTCATGAGACTAAATAAAAAGTACCACTTTGACAGTAAAGGTAGCTCTTTAAAATAACTGTAGAGAAGGAGGTACTGTCAGGAGAAGTAATGAAGATTCAGGTCTGTAATCCCAAGATTTAGCATCAGTCTAACAATGTATGCCTCAGGAGGGCGTGTGAACTTCCAAGCTTCACCCATCCTGTGTGTCTGTGTTGAGACCCACCATCAATTCTATCTCACCATCCTCCATGCTTCAAGTATACATGCTGTGGCTTTTTTTTTTTTTTTTTTTTTTATCATTCTTGGTTCAGGAGAGGAAGAAGCCATCCTTAATTGGTGTCCAATCCTCATCCCCCTCTGCTGCCGCCACCCACACCCCTCACCTCCTTTTCCGCAGGCAGCATCTAATTAAAATGGCAAGAAAGCTCTGCCCCCTTCCCCGATAGAGTGTGTTGGGATTCAGAGGTGGGGGTGGGGAGGCGTCGAGGCTACCCTGGGATTCCTGGTATTCTGATCTCAAAACAACAGCAAAATGGATTCTATAGCAGTGATGTCTTAGTCAATACAATGAAAAGGCGTCTGAGGCGATTCACGCGAAGGTAAACGCAAACCAGTGGGCCTGGAGGGACGTAGATGCTCTCTACAAAGGACTGGCCGCGCGCGCGCGAACACACACACACACACACACATCCACACACACACACACACACACACACACACACGGGAGTTCCGGTCTGACTGGGGGAAAGCAGAGAACACATCCTTCCACCTGCTTAAGTTCAACCATAAAACTGAAATGTCAGAGCCACAAAGTCAGAAAGCACAGGCAGGTCTAAGTTAAACCATAAATAAAGGTGACTGGCAGACTGGCATTGAAGAGAGCGCGGAGAGGCAGTCGGGGCTCAGAAGGCGGAAAGGGGCTAGAGGAGGCAGTTGCCATCTACAAGACCAGCACAGCAATAGCTGCCCCCGTGGAGCGGCAGGTTCGGCTTCGTGGGGACAGTCAGGCTCACAATGTCATCTTGCAGGTAGCTGGGAAAAGTGAGTGGCCAGTGCTTCTATTCACGCTGCTGTTACTCTCTTTGCAGAAAGGGGCAGTGGGGTCTCGCGCCTTGGCACCAGACGACCGTCTGGGGCTTGTGTGCACACACCACGCGCGCGCGCGCGCGCACACACACACACACACACACACACAAGCCTTTCATTTTAAGGCTCTTACGCTGGTCTAAGATGAAACTGGCATTAGCTCCACTGGTTCTCTGGGGAGCTTCGGCCACAACCAAAGGAGGACACGTAGTGCACAGCTTTGAGAGGAGTCTTAGCCAAGAGCACCTCGGCGGACCCCGAATCAAAACCAGAAGCCAGGTTCTCTCCGCGTCGCATTCTCCCTCTGCCCAGTAGCCTCCGCCCGGGTTCACGCACCGAGCCCGTTCACCCCGAAACAAACCGCTGGGAAGAAATCAGAAAACATGTTCTACTCACCCTCAGAGCCGACAGATCGATTTCATCCAGGCTACGAGCCGGGGAGTCGCTCGCCATGTCTACTTCTTCGCGGGAGAAATGGTCCAAAACCACCCTGAAGCTTCTCCCTTGGAAATTCCACCTTGGTCTATTTTACTCGCGTCCTCATGCGGGTGTCGCGCCAGAGGCCCCGGGCCCAGCCTCCCCAGCCCACCCCGGCCCCACAGCACCCGATCCCGATCCCCCCCACGCGTCGGTCCTCCGGGTCAGGGAGCCCAACCTGCGCTGATCTCCAAGCCCGGAGCCGCGGTGCGTGTGGGCTGCGCGCCCTGCTCAGCTAAGGGCGCTGGGGCTGCGTGGGTGTATTTAAATGGGACATGCTTCTTTGCTTGTGCGTGGATGGCGGCTGCATTGGCTGTTATAATGAGACACATCAACTCCTCCACTCTGCTGGGGGGTGGGGGTGGAGAACCACACAGAACTGTCTATCACCGCTTCCTGGGAGGAGTAAAGGGGGGGGGGGGTGGAAGGCGGAGGAGGCGTGGTCTCCGACTGGGGAGAGGCAGCGCTTCCTGACCCGGTCCCTCTGCACCAGCGTGGTTGGGGGAAGGGCGCGCACCCTTTCCGCCCAAGCTTTTGCAGGCTAATCTGGATGGATCTGAAAAGCTGTTCCTGGACCCTGCCGTGCTTATCGTAGGGGCAAAGGGGCTTTATTTTGTGTGTCCAATTCGTGCACTGCAGCACAATGGCCCTCAATCGCATTGGGGGGGTTTTCGGTTCGGTTCAAATGCTCTAGCGCTGAAAAAATCCAGAAGGAAAAAAAAAAAAAAAAACAAGAGTGACGGCCTCCCTCCTCCATTAATTATTTGTGGGGCTGGAGTAACGCGGGCTGGTGCAACCGGTGCATATAAGGACTTGTGTGCAGGGAAGGGGATCCGCCTCCAGGCGCGGAACGAATGGGGGAGAAGCGCACTCGTACCCTGCGCTCCAGCGATTTGCAATGGGGGCGGGTGGGTCAGCCAGCGACCCCCGGGATCCCGGAAGGCGGGTCTCGAGGGCCGGTCACTCGCTGGTCAAGGGCTAGGAAGGTTTACCAGAAGCGGGAAAACGGACATCTGAGTTCCTTGTTGGCATCGCCACACCCAGGACTTGCCCGTACCGCAATTCCCCACGGAAACGACCGAATTGAAACGAGAAGCTTTTTCTCTGGGTGCAAGAGCTGAATGCTTCAGGTAACTCCAAAGGGAACACGGGGTAAGGCAGCACTCGCCGCCTCAGGACGCTGCATTTCCCTTTCAGGCAGCGTTTTCGTGGCTGACCTACTCAGACTGATGGAGAAAGTTTAGCTGGTGGGTGAGATGTAACATACAAAATGCACCGGGTGAGAGCGATTTCGCTCCACCCGCTTTCTCATTTCAAGGCTGAACGTTTACAGTGGTAAACATGATATTCCGTAATCAAAAGTATGAAGTCACTTCCCCCAGCCCCCCTACCCGCCCCCCCTTCCCCTCCAGCTTTGGCCACGCGAAATACATGGGAAGAAAAGCTAAATTTGAACTTTCCCCCCAAATACAGCAGTATCTGCACGTCTGTTAAAATGGGAGTTTACATCTAGCCAAGTGCAGTGAGGGCTTCTTAATCCTGTGGTGTGAATGTCAGTTTCAGAAAAGGACTTTTGAATGAATGAACGGAAGCCAATGCAGTTAGTTCATCAGGACTGCAGACACTGGAAGACTTAGAAACAGCATTCGGTTTGCGCCCTGCTTTTTGTTGTTGTTAACATTATTGTACTTATCTGTATGCACTGGGGATCATGAAACTGAAGAATTGTTCTAACATCTCAATGGCCACAGTTACTTAGATTTGCCCTTAAAATGTCAAACGTTTAATCATGTTATATTCAGAACGCTCGATTTGACCTATCATTTTCTAATAAGATCGTCCAGCTTAAGACAGTAAATAAGGGGCAGCAAGCCACCAAGGCATGTAGAAATGACGTAAAAAACCTACCATTTCCCATCATGGTCCTTATTTTTCCCTTCTCTGTCCCTTTTTTACCCTTAATCTAGATGACAAAGTAATGTATTTCTTTCTCATGTTGAAAGAAATCATTAATTTAAGATCAGGTATTTAGATCTGTGAACGTAACTATTTTTAAAACTCCAGACATAGGAAAAATGAGATAAACATTTTTTTTCATGGACAACCTTCATTTTATACCCCAGATTTTTATCTGAAACATCACAGATAGATGAATGGTCTCTTCCACCTTAGTAAACTGCTCAGGCCATGAGGATGCCGTGAAACGCACTAAATTCCACCCTTGGATTTAGAATTGGAAGACTATATGTTCAATCCAGTGATGGGGGAGGGCTTCCTGGATGCTGACTGGTTGAGCTGAGAGTCAGGTGGAGGTGGTGGGGGGGGGGATGGGGGGGAGTGATGGATGCAGGAAATACCATAAAAGGAAAGGTTGCAATAGCCAGGCCACCTTCAGCTAGTAAGGGAAGGAGCAAACTCCAGGCTGTTTGTGCTGGAGGCTAGGTAGTAGTGGTGACTGGACTGAGAAGGGAAGCAAAGGTCAGATCAGGTAGCGCTCTGCATGTCCCATTAAGGAACTTGGACTTTATCCTTTAGGTCAAGTGTGTATCAAATTTCAGCCATTCCAATACAAATCCCTATTTTTTTGCCATGTCTGTGAACCCCCCATACTATTTATTATCTGCTGAATATTTTTCTCTAAATCCATACTTTTCTTTTTTTCTTATTTAATTTAAAAGGAAACATAAATGACTACTATAAATGGAAAGCTAGCAATACTTGCTAAAAAATAAAAGAAAACCATCAAAATAAATACAATGGAAAATAAATATTACTTAATTCTAGCTATCATTGCCTGCTCCAGGTTTCTAGCCTAGGGCCTGCTCTTCCTTTGTTAAAAAGAGGAGTTAATAAATGCCAGAAAAGGCATTCAAAATTTGACCGAAGTGAGATTTTTTCCTCTTTATGTAATCTGAAGGATTGAAAGAACTGATATCATTTATGTTCAATTTGAAAGCCTGTAAAACAATACAATATGCTGTTTATGTCTGTAAATGTATAGCCAACTATAAAAAGCATGGGCATAGGCTGGAAGGACACAGATCAACTTCAGGACAGTGACAAGGGAGAAGTGGAATGGGAAGGTACAAAGGAGGATCCAACAATAAGACCTAATTTATTAAAAAGAAAAAAGATCTCTAGCAAATATTGCTAAATGTTTGGAATTGTTAGATCTGAATAGTTACTAATTCATATTTATTATATTGTTCTCTGGATCTTTTTGTATATTTGAAATATTTTTATATTTTAAAAATATTTATAAAAAAAGAGAGAATCCCAAAGAGGGTTGTGTTCCCTCTATTAGATTCAATGTTATTTAATGCCATATCCATGCTCCAACTAAAATAAACACTGGAAATCAGTAACACAGCTTGTGGAACTTTTAAAAGCACACTCTGTATATCTTCTGTCACCACAAATCCCTAGATATAACAGAAAGTATATTTTAAAAAATTCATTAGAGTTCTAGAAGACAATAAAGACAGTATCAGTGGTCTAGCAATTCAGAGGACTTCCTAGATTATATAAAGCAAGTAGGATTTGATTGCCAGTAGATCTGTAAACCAAAACGGTACAGGGTAGGACCAGGGTGAGAGCTGGGAAGGCTTCAAGCTCAGAGGCAATGGCTACAAGGAACTGGGCCTTTCATCACAGTAACTAAACCCATTAATCCACTCTTTCATACATTCCATAAATATATAAATCATTTACTCTGTGCCAGTCACAATACCAAGTCCTGAAGATTTGCTTTCACAGAGGCAAATAATAAAATTGTAAATAATCCATTACTAACATTATTTTAGATGGTGATAAGTGATATGAAGAAAATCAAGCAAGATCATGAGAATCAGCAGGTACACATGTCCACCCCCAGCTCTGACACATGCTCTCCGTAAGTATAGGTGCTTGGGCCAAGGAGACCGGGTATCACCCCAAGGAGCTGCTCACCGATTGCCAGGAGAAAGGAGACCACACACACACACACACACACACGCACAGAAGGTGAAGTACCTGCATCCCCCGCGCTGCAAGACATTTGCTGCCCCACTTTCCACCCCAGTCAGCAAAGCAAGCACTCAGAATATAGAACTGGCACCACAGATAGGCAAATGAGATTTTCAAACACTAAGATGAGCAGACAACCCTGAATCACCAATCATTTCTAAAAATCTATTACTTTGAAAGAGAAGAACCAACTCCAATCAACAAACAGATTGAAAACCCAAAGTTACTGTTAAAAATGAGTTTTATAACATATATGTTTTATCCTCAAAAAATAATACAGGACCTTACAGTCATAAAACAACCAAGTTATTATGCAAACAAACCAGTTAGATGAATAATTAGTATATTAATTGAAATTTTTAAAATGAATATATAGATTGAACAATAGAAAGTAATACTATGCTGCAGATACTCCTTTAAGCATTCATGCATTAACATATTTAATCTTTATAATCTTCCAAAGTAGGCAATAATATTAGCATATTCACTTTACATATGAGTAAACTGAAGACTTAAAAGTTTAATTAACTTACTTAAGGCAACACAGTAATAAATGACTGAACCAGGATTTGAACTCAAGCTCTTAATCATCATGCTACACTGACTCAAGCTGAACTGAAGAGTGAATTTGTTATCTAGAAGATTGGGGCCAGTTTGATCCCAAATTGCAGAAGAAAGTATGTAGCAACAGAGTAAGAATTTAAGTAATATGGAGCATAAATCCAGAAGTTCCAACCTTCATCTGATAGGAGATCTAGAGAATAGATAGGAGGGAATACTCAGAGAAATAATAGAAAATGGTCCCGTATCTTCAGGCTAAAATCTCCTATAGAGTGCATAAGTTAAAAAATACCACACTTGAACATATCATGATGGAATTTCAGAGCATCAGGGATAGAAAGAAAATTCTAACCAGATCACCTATTTCTCATCAGCAGCAATGGATGCTAGGACAAAGCATTCTAACGTATGGGATAACGGGACAAACATATCTTGCAACACTGACTAAAGGGGAGTGAAGAAAAGTCTGGTGTGTCTTATAAAAATGGTTTTCCTGTTTGAAAACTGAAAAAAGAAAAGAAGGGACCAAAGGGAAGAGAAGAGGGCCAGGAAAAGCTTTCTGCCTGTGGCAACCATTCTCCAAGATGGCTTCCAACAAGCCTCACCTCCTGGTATCTCCACCCCCGTGTAGGTCCCTCTAATATAGAATACAGCTGGGTAATACAAGGCATTTCAGCTTTTACCTTGTTTTCTTGGTTCATATGCTTGAACGCCATGTTTTTCAACCTCAACACTATTGACATTTTAGGTCTGATAACTCTTGTTGTAGGGGGCTACCCTATAGTGTATGATGTTTAGCAGAATTCCTGGTCTCTACCCACTAGCTCTCAGTAACACCTTCCCAGTTGTGACAACCAAAAATATCTCCAGATATTGTTAGATGTCTCCTGTCAGGCAAGATCACTGTTCTAGGGGGAGTCACTCATCACATCCTGTGGACATTCATGCCCCTTGCCAGACTTGTGGGTGAGCTGCCTTGAAGTGGATGTTCCAGCCCAATCAAGCCTTCAGATGACTGCAATTCCAGCTGGCTCTGACTGCAATTTCGTGAAGTTCCTGCTTGAACTAGGACAGTTCAATCCAGCTGTTCCCAAATCCCTGACCCACAGAAACCATGAGAGATCATGAATTTTACTGTTGTTTTAAGCCATTTGATTTGTTATACAGTAAGGGGTAACTAATACATTGTCTTCAGACAGGGTTTGTGTGGACATAATTGCTACAGCTATAACAGCCATCTCCCTAGCAGGTCAGGATGAACTTGGGAAAGAAAACAAAAGAGGAAAAGCATCTGGATCTTTAATGACATCATTGAGCCACTCAATTAACTAATCCAGGGGCAACCTGTCTGAACTCCTTCTCATGAGACATAGGTTTTTCTCATTTTGTTTAAGCCACCATTAGTTGAGTATTCTGTTATATTTTTTTATCTGTTTTATTTTTGAGAGAGAGAGACAGTGTGAGTGGGGGAGAGGCAGGGAGAGAGAAGACACAGAATGCGAAGCAGGCTCCAGGCTCTGAGCTAACAGCAGAGAGCCTGATGCAGGACTCAAACCTACAAACTATGAGATCATGACTTGAGCCAAAGTGGTGCTTAACCGACTGAGCCACCCAGGTGCCCCAAACGTATTCTGTTATTTGTAACCAAATACTTCTTGTTACAGGAAATAAAAATTAAAACTATTCATTGTCTTTATCATTGCTGATTCACAAAGTAAAAATGAAATAATGATAACTTATAACTAAAATGATCTTATCAGGGCACGTGGGTGGTTCAGTCAGTTGAGCACCTGACTCTTGACTTTGGCTCAAGTCATGATCTCAGGGTCATAGGATCAAGCCCCACTTCAGGCTCCCTGCTAAGTATGGAGCCTGCTTGAGATTCCCTCTCTCCTTTTCCCTCTCCCCCTCACCCGCTCTCTCTCTCTCTCTAAAAAAATAATAAAATAAAATTAAAATTAAATAAAATAATCCTACAAGTTTAAAAAAAGAGAGAGAGAAAACCAGGCAAAGATAATTTTTTATCTTATTTGGAGATATGCTTGGATACAATCTCTAAACAGAAAAATGTGAGTCAGTTACGCATGATAAATATAAGGGTCACCACATAGGCAAATATAAATTGGATGTTTAAGTTACAAACTAGTTGAGTGGAAAAATGGAACAAGGATAGCTTGAAGAATTGAATAAAATGAAGAAAGAAAATATAAACCATTGAGATTGACTAGTGTAAAGGACATATGTTTGGAGTGGTGAGCTGACCCAGTATCCATTCTGCTTTTGTAAACCATGGTAGGTAGACTAATAGCTCCCCAAAGATGTCTATGTTCCAGTGCCCAAAACCTACAAGTATGCTATCTTAGATGGCAAGAGGGACTTTGCAGATGTGATTCAATTAAGGAATTTAAGATGAAAAGAGTATCCTAAATTATCAAGGAGAGACCCATGTAATAACAAGGGTGCCTAAAAGTAATGAAAAGGGAGGCAGAAAAGGAGACCTAGAGGAAGATGTGCCATGGAAGAAAGGCACAGAGAAATGCAACATTACTGCCTTTGAAAATGAAGGTAGGGGCCATAAACGAAGGAATGCAAACACCTGTAGAAGCTGTCGAGGCAAAATAAAACCCAGATTCTCCCCTCCCACCTCCAGAAAGGGATGAAGCTCTGCTGACATCTTAATTTTAGCCCCACGAGACACATTTTGACTTGCTGACTTCCAGAGTGTAAGATAATAAATTTGTGTTGTTTAAAGCCACTAAGTTTGTGGTCATTCATCACAGCAATGATAGAAAACTACAAGACATACTGTATCCATATTCCCTTTTGAATGATTGTCTCCCTGTGGTTACAGATTACTGGTGCTATTTCTTAGGTTTTCTGCCCACTGGGAGTCCAAAGGTGAGTGGATATCTGAAAGCAGAACTGAAGCGGCCCCCTTCATAAAAACCTGGAACTTTAGAAGAATGGCAAGAAGAATGAAAATGGTTAGTCATCATTCATTCCATTTGTGGTACTCTACCCATAGGGATTTGCCAGAGTCCATTCTTCCTTTCTCTTTCTCAGAAGTCACCTTGCTTCCTGCCCATTTTTAATCTTGGCTCTCTGGGCTAGTTACCTATGGCTGTACAAAGAACCACTTCAAAACTTAGTGAATAAAACAACAATTAACTCTTAGCTCACAAATCTGTAATCTGGACAGGGTTTGGTGGGGAAGGCTCGCATGCTCCACAGACCATCAGCTACAGCTGGATGACCAACTTCTGAAATGGCTCACTCACTTACCTAGTAAGTTTGGTGCTGGGCTACCTGCTGAGGGTTCAGCCAAAGCTGATGGCTAGAAACTTTGGTTCCTCTCCAGGTTGGTCTCTCCAAGGGCTGTTGGGACTTCTGGCATGGTGGCTAAATTTCAAGAACAAGTATCCCATAAAAACCAGACAGAAGTTATATCACCTTTTATGACCTAGCCTCAGAAGTCATGTGACTTTAATTCTGCCATTGTCACAAATCTACCTAGATTGAAAAGGGAGATGCCTATTTCCCATCTCTTGATGGGAGGAGTGTCTAAGTCACGTTAAAGAAGAGCATGTGGGATGGAAAAAGTTGTTTCAGTACCTGTAGAAATTAAGACCTACTGCATGCTTCCAACCTTTCTATCAGTTTTCTGTCCTCAATAGCTCTGCCATTTGTTCATGTTGACCAGAGTTGGTTTCTGCTGTTGATTGCAATCAAAGAATAATGGAGCAGATATAAGCACAAACGAAATATCAGAATAAGACATATTTAAGTTACCTTATTGAAAGACAGAATCTCTCAGAGTAGGTGAAAGCAAAGCAAAAGAAGCACAATAAACTAAGGATACACACGCTTTCCAACTCTGCCATGGGAAATTAACAAAATTTGACCAGGCCACACAGGAAAGGTTGATACTTTCCAAAAGGCAGCAATCATAGATACCACATTCTCAGACAATGTTACTAGGAGATTTCAATATTCATGTCACAGATTTATCTAAATAAGTGATTCATAATTCTCGGAATTTCTTCACTAGAATGACCATTGTCTCTCACAGAACTTAAATTTACTCCCAGGAACCCGAACCGAAATTTATCATCATCTTAAACAGCTCTGCCTTAGAAAATGAAACTCCATTTCCCATTGTCCAATTACAAACCCTCTCTTTCTAGCTTTCTGGTAACCTTCACTAACATTACCACTGTTTTCAGCCACACAGGCTCCATCTCTGTCCATCGGTAGCATTCTTCATTCTTCTGCAATTGGTTGCAATTCCTCTTACCCTTTCTTCCTTCCCTTTGTGTCCTGGACCTCACAGTATTTAGGAGCCTGAAATTTAATTTGCTGTATTCTGTACAGTATGATCTAAAATGAAGACCATGGTCCCTGGAGTTGATCTGCTTGAGATCAAATCCCAAAATAGAAAAATAAAAATAATATAGCTGTTTTACAATTCTCATTTTTTTTTCAGGTAGATAGATAAGGTAGATTTTTTTTTAACCTTGGTCACCATTGAAATAATAATGCCAAGTGACTATATCACTTTTGTATTAAATGGGTACAGAACAATTTTCATAATTATATAGTACCATTTAAGTCCAAAGACAAACACAATACTTTATCTAAAATATCAGTATTACACTTTCTCCAAATACAGAAAACTATTTTTACTAAAAATTTGGCAAGCCCTTTCAAAACAGCATTTTCTGTTTTCATTCTTTGGGAAATTCTTAACAACAAATATGTATAGAAATTTTAATATGCAGCTGTAATCCTTCAATATTTATTATAAAAGTTTACTTGTTATTACACTGTGTGTTAACTAACTGGAATTTAATAACAACTTGAAAAAGAAATAAAATAAAATTTTAATTACTTATCATTTTTTAGAAGTTGCTGGATCTCCTTAAATCTTAAAACAGTTTTAATTTTATCTATATTCTATCTATATCTATATTCTAGCCCAGTAATGGAGTTTTCAGCTTGGTTTTCTCTCAATATTTTTAGGGCCTAACCTAGTGTCTTGCAACAGTAAGCATTCCTTACATTTCTGGTCAATGACCAAACATACTTGAATAGAAATGATGAAGGCACATGTATTCTGACCACCAGTCCTTTCCAGAATGTGTCAAAAGCCTGTGGTGCTTTGCTTCCTCTTGGCTATCTCCACTAGTTTCCACTTGTTCTGTGTAACTTTTCTACAGGACTGTATCTTTTTTTTTTTTTAATACTTTTTAAATTCTCAAAGGTTGGTTTGTTTGTTTGTTTGTTTGTTTGTTTAGAGGCAGGGAGGGGCAGAGAGAGAGGGAGAGAGAGAATGTCAGGTAGGCTCTGCACTGTCAGCACAGAGTCTGATGCAGGGCTCAAGCTCCCAAACCGTGACCTGAGCTGAAACCAAGAGTCAGCCGCTTAACCCACTGAGCCACCCAGGAACCCCTTAAATGTTAGACTCTAAGCTCCTTATGCCCCAACATACACAAAATAATTTTCAGTTTTTCATTCATGTCCATATATTTTCACGGCACAATCCCATAGGTTAGCCCAGAGCTGGGAGAGGGGAGGAGTAGCCAGCTGGATCTTAACATGAAGTCATAGGGTAGATAAAAGCTTTTATCATACTTTTAAAGCTGGAAGGAACATTAGATATAACCAGGTCCCACCCTCTCATTTTACAGATAAGGAAACCAAGGTTCAGAGACTCTGTGACTTGCTCAATGTCAAAGAGTTAACACACAAAAGGGCTCTGGGACTGAAAGCTTTATATATATTAAAAAAAAAAAAAAAAAAAGTGGGGGGGGAGCAAAAGAAGCAAGGCTGTGTTTTTATTGTTATTGTTCCCCCCCCCACCATTCCTGATTCTCTATTCCTTCTACTATACCATATTGCAACCCAGACATTTAAAGTACTATCCACTTGTGTTGTGCTTTTTATCTTAAGGAAACTGTAAAGAATATAACTGATCGTATTTCCCTTAATGTGTGGGCTGCCTGAGAGCTCCAAGCTAAATGAGTAGGTTTGCCATGCCTGGTGCTGGCTCTAGCGTGGGAGGAGGAGCCACAAATGGAGCCAAGAAGCTTGTCTGAGTGGAATCTTTAAGCCACAGAACCCAGGCAACAAAATGAGGAATAGGTATTTATTTTGATCACTTGGCCACAAAAGGTAGAGGCCAAACATTTCTAGAGATTTAACACCCTCTGGTCACGCAATTACATGGACGACTTGTAAAGACTACACTGGAAAATGTGTTCTCTCTCTTATAACATTTAAAACATTGTATTGTAGGGGCGCCTGGGTGGCGCAGTCGGTTAAGCGTCCGACTTCAGCCAGGTCACGATCTCGCGGTCCGTGAGTTCGAGCCCCGCGTCGGGCTCTGGGCTGATGGCTCGGAACCTGGAGCCTGTTTCCGATTCTGTGTCTCCCTCTCTCTCTGCCCCTCCCCCGTTCATGCTCTGACTCTCTCTGTCCCAAAAAAAATAAATAAACGTTGAAAAAAAAATAAAAATAAATAAAACATTGTATTGTAGCAGTTGATTTTCTTTTCCACCACGAAACTGTTGAATACAAGGAATTTTTGAAAAATGTTTTAATGTTTATTTTTGAGAGAGAGAGAGAGAGAGAGACAGCGACAGAGTGTGAATGGGGGAGGGACAAAGAGAGAGAAACATAGAGTCTGAAGCAGGCTCCAGACTCTGAGCTGTCAGCACAGAGCCTAATGAAGGGCTTGAACTCATGAACTGCAAGATCATGACCTGAGCCGAATTCAGATGTTTAACCGACTGAGCCACCCAGGCACCCCAGGAATTTTCTTATTCAGCTCTATTTCTGTAGTGCCTCGCATAATGCCAGCAATAAAATGGTGGTTATAAAGCTAATCAATAAATCAGTGTAGTGAAAAAGTTGGTAAAGATGGACAGAACTAGCCACCTTGAAGCCAGAAAATTTGGGAAAGTCTTTTAAACCCTTTAAGTGTCATCATTTTAATACTTTTTATGATTTTGCATGAATCGTTGATTTTGAGAACAAAGCAAGTGACCAACAGCTACGACTGTGTCAAAAGCTGATAACAAAAATTAGTTGTGGATATACTCTTTCCATCTGTTCACAAAAAATACAAATTCATTCACTCATTAGTGTATCCATTCATCAGAAACATGTATTAAACACAGGGATCATCAAGATGGTCTCTGTCTTTGTAATTTATTTAGTCAGTGTTTCTGAAAGCATGGTCCATGAAGCACTTCTATCAAACAGGGAGACAGGGCTTAATTAACATGTAGATTCCCAGAATCTTGGGGGAGCAGGGTCCAGGAATTTTCACTTTGAAACTAGTACCTGCCCAGGTGATTTTTTTCACCCATCCCCAAATATTTATTGAGCATCTTTGATAAGCAAGGACCTTACTTGGCTAGACCAAAGGAATAATGCGAGTAAATTATGCTCTGCAAATATTTTGGTCTGTTTGGGATGCTATAACAAAATGCCATACACTGGGTAGCTTATAAACAACAGAAATTCATTTCTCATCATCCTAGAGGCTGGGAAGTCCAAGATCAAGGTATTTGTTGATGCAGCATCTGGTGAGAGTCGGCTTCCCCATAGACAGCTGTCTTTTCACTATGTCCTCAAAAGGTAGAAGGGGCAAACCAGCTTTCTGGGGTCTCTTATAAGAGGATGAATCTTAGTCAGGAGAGCCCCACCCTCATGACCTAATCACCTCCCAAAAGACCCAACCTCCAAATACCATCATCTTGTGGGTTGGGATTTTAACATATAATTTGGAGTTGGGGGGATAACACAAACGTTCGATCCATATTAATAAGAGACAAAATCTAATTTAATAAATGTAATGAAATTTATTAGGTTAATGCACAGGTATAAGAAGAGCTGAGAAGGGTGGGGTGGCAGGAATTTAGGGTCAGGGTCCAGATTACGAAGAAAAAAAAAAGTATCCTAAAGCTGGTTAGATAGATACTCTAGACATTATACATGTTGTAGGTGATCTCTCAGTGAAGGAGGTCCCCAAAATTTGCTTTAAATTCTGTGTCTTCTAGTATATATATTCCCTGCTTCTACAGTCATATGCATAACACCATAGTTAATTTTATCAATCTCCCCTCTCTATGCTTTTTTTTCTTGCAAAAATATTTTTAAACATATGTTTAAAATCATGTTATTTCATGTCTAAATATTTCAGCATGTAGCTAATGAGGGGGGAGGGTGAGTGTGGATTGGGCTCATTGACTTGTTTCCAAAGAATAGTGCATGGAAAAAGGGGTGAAAGTAACTCTACAGTGGAAAAATCTAGCAAACAGCAAACACTACCTTGGCCAAATAATTAAGGTTAACATCATCAATGATAAGTCATATTGATAGAATATACCCTTGATAGTATATAGAAAGGCACTAGTAAGATTTAAAAAATATATATATTATATTATAGCTATATATATTATAGCTAATAGTAATGTGACAATATTGGTTCCTTAGCAGCGACAAGTATATCAGAGTAATGTAAAATGTCACATTAGGGGAAACTGGGTCTGGGGTATATAGGAATTCTGTACTGCCTTTGCAATATTTTGGTAAATATAAAACTATTCTAATTTTTTTAAGTTTACTATTTAAAAAGAGGAGAGTATAGCAAATTGGATAGGCTGGAAGAAGTAGATAAATTCCTAGAAACATACTAAGGCTGAATCATGAAGAAATAGAAAATTTGAACATCCTAACAAGTGCCCTCCTCAGTGCCCATCACCCATTTTCCCTGTCCCCTTCTGCCCCGCCCCCTTCCACCCTTAGTTTGTTCTCTGTATTTAAAAGTCTCTTATGGTTTGCCTCCCTCTCTGTTAGTAACTATATATATATTGTTTGTAACTATATATATAGTTACTATATATACAAAAATACACACACACACACACACACACACACACACACACACACGTGTATAATATCTGTCTTTATCTGACTAATTTCACTTAGCATAATACCCTCCAGTTCCATCCACATTGTTGCAAATGGCAAGATTTCATTCTTTCTTGTTGCCAAATAGTATTCCATTGTACATATAAACCATATCTTCTTTATCCATTCATCAGTTGATGGACATTGGGCTCTTTCCATAATTTGGCCATTGTTGATAGCACTGCTATAAACATTGGGATATGTGTAACCCTATGAATCAGCACTCCTGTATCCTTTGGATAAATTCCTTGTAGTACTATTGTGGGGTCATAGGGTAATTCAATCTTTAATTTTTTGAAGAACTTCCACACTGATTTCCAGAGTGACTATACCAGTTTGCATTCCCACCAACAATGCAAGAGGGTTCCCCTTTTTCCACATCCTCACCAACGTTTGTTGTTTCCTGAGTTGTTAATTTTAGCCACTCTGACCAGTGTGAGGTGGTATCTCAGTGTGGTTTTTCATTTGTATTTCCTGATGATGAGTGATGTTGAGCATTTTTTCATGCATCTGTTGGCTATCTGCATGTCTTCTTGGAAAAGTGTCTATTCATGTCTTCTGCCGTTTCTTCACTGGATTCTTTGTTTTTTGGGTGTTGACTTTGGTAAGTTCTTTACAGATTTTGGATACTAACCCTTTATCTGATATGTCATTAGCAAATACCTTCTCCCATTCTGTTGGTTGCCTTTTAGTTTTGTTGATTGTTTCATTTGCTGTGCAGAAGCTTTTTATCTTGATGAGATCCCAATAGTTCTTTTTTGCTTTTAATTCCCTTGCCTTTGGAGATATGTCAAGTAAAAAGTTGCTGTGGCTGTGGTCAAAGAGGTTGTTGCCTGTTTTCTCTTCTAGGGTTTTGATGGTTTCCTGTCTCACATTTAGGTCTTTAATCCATTTTGAATTTATTTTTGTGCATGGTGTAAGAAAGTGGTCCAGTTTCATTCTTCTGCATGTTGCTCTCCAGTTCTCCCAGCACCATGAGCACTGGGTGTTTCATGTAAGTGATGAATCATGGGAATCTACTCCCAAAGCCAAGAGCACACAAATACACTGTATGTTAGCTAACTTTACAATAAATTATAAAAAAAAAAGAAAAAAGAAAATTTGAACAGACCACTAATGAGTAAGAGGATTGAATCATAATACAAAAACCTCCCAACAAAGAAAAGCCGAGGACCAGATGGTTTTACTGGTGAATTCTACCAAACATTTTAAAAGAAATAATGCCAATCCCTCTCAAATCCTTTCAAAAAGATTAAAGTGGAATGGACATTCCTAAACTCATTTTATGAAACCAGCATTACCCTAATACTAAAGCCACATAAGGACACTACAAAACAAACACACACACACACACACACACACACACACACACACACAACTACAGGCCAATATCCCTGATAAATATAGATGCAAAAATTCTCAACAAAACACTAGCAAACCACAGCCCATTAAAAGTATACATCATGATCAAGTGGGATTTACCCCTGGGATGCCAGGATGGTCCAACATGCTCAGATCAATAAATGTGACACTTTACATTTGAAAACTGCAGGATAAAAATCATATAATCATCTCAATAGATGTAGAACAAGCATTTAACAAAATAAAACATTCTTTAATGATAAAAACTCTCAACAAATTGGGTATAAAAGGAATGTACCTCAACATAATAAAGGCCATGTATACAAGCCCACAGCTAATATCATACTCAGTGATGGAACATTGAAATTTTTTCTATAAGATAAGGAATGAGTCAAGGGTGCACATTCTTACCACTCCTATTCAACATGGTACAGAGCAATTAGGCAAGAAAAAGTAAGAAAAGGTATCTAAATTGGATTGGAAGAAGTAACATTTTCTCTGTTTAGAGATGATATGATCTAATATATTAAAAAAATCCAAGTCTCCACCAAAAACTGTTAGAACTAATCAAAAAATTCAGTAAACTTGCAGGATACAAAATCAACATACAGAAATCAATTATATTTCTATAACACTAACAACAAAATACCTGAAAAAGAAAACAATCCCGTTTACAATTGCATCAAAAACAATAAAATCTTTAGGAATAAATTCAACCAAGGAGATGAAAGATCTGTACCCTGAAAACTATAAGATTTCGATGAAAGAAATTGAGGAAGATACAAATAAATCCCATGTTTGTGGGTCAGAAGAATTAATATTGTTAAAATGTCCATACTACCCAAAGCCATCTATAGATAAAATGCAATCCCTATCAAAGTCCAATGGCATTTGTCACAGAAATAGAAAAAAAAATCCTAAAATATGTATGAAACCACAAAAGACCACAAATAGCCAAAGCAATACTGAGAAAGAACAATTACATTAGGGGCATTACATTTTCTGATTTGAAACTATATCACAAAGCCACAGTTATGAAAAACAGTATGGCACTGGCATAAGACCAGACACATAGACCAATGAACAGAGTTGAGAGCCTAGAAATAAACCATGGGATATATGGTCAACTAACATTTGGCAAGGGAGCCAAGAATACTCAAAAGGAAAGGATGATTTCTTCAATAAATGTGTAAGCTTTGTGTTGTGTAAAGTTGTGTAAGTTGTGTAAGCTGGATAATCACATGCAGAAGAATCAAATTGGACCCCTATCTTTAACCATTCACAAAAATTAACTTCAAATGGATTAAAGACTTAAAGAAAGACCCCAAACCATAAAATTCCTAGGAAAAAACATAGGGAAAAACTCCTTGACATTATTCTTGGCAATGATTTTGGATATGACACCAAATGCCCAAGCAACAAAAGCAAAAATAAACAAATGGGACTACATCAAATGCCAAAATTTTCTGTACAGCAAAAGAAACAACAAAATGAAAAGGCAACCTATGGAATAGGAAAAAAATATTAGCAAGATGTCTATCTGATAAGGGGTCACTATCCAAAATATTTAAGGACACATACAACTCAATAGAAAAAAGAAAGAAAGAAAGAAAGAAAGAAAGAAAGAAAGAAAGAAAGAAAGAAAGAAAGAAAGAAAGAAAGAAAACAGAGGCACCTGAGTGGCTCAGTATTTTAAGTGTCCAACTCTTGATTTCGGCTCAGGTCATGATCTCACAGTTTGTAAGATCAAGCCTCGCATCAGGCTCTGTGTTGACAGTGCAGAGCCTGCTTGGGATTCTCCACCCCCCTCCTCTGCCCCTACCCTGCTCACACCCTCTCTGAATGAATGAATGAATGAATGAATGAATGACTAAATGTTTAAATAAACAGCAGAAAAAAAAACCCAAATAATTTGGGTTCCTAAAAAATAGGAAGAGGAACTAAACAGACACTCTCCTAAAGAAGACTTACAAATGGCCAACAGAGGTCGCCTGGGTGGCGCAGTCGGTTAAGCGTCCAACTTCAGCCAGGTCACGATCTCACGGTCTGTGAGTTCGAGCCCCGCGTCGGGCTCTGGGCTGATGGCTCGGAGCCTGGAGCCTGTTTCCGATTCTGTGTCTCCCTCTCTCTCTGCCCCTCCCCCGTTCATGCTCTGTCTCTGTCCCAAAAATAAATAAAAAAAAAAAACGTTGAAAAAAAAAACAAATGGCCAACAGACATATGTAAAGAGCAGGTATATGAAAGCATCACTTGTCATCAGGGCAATCCAAACCAACACCTCAATGAGATACCACCTCACACCTGTTAGAATGACTATTATCAAAAAGACAGGAGGTAACAAGTGTTGGTGAGGGTGTGGAGAAAAGGGAAACTGTGCATTGTTGGTGGGGATGTGAACTGATACAGCCACTATGGAAAACACTGAGAAGATTCCTCAAAAAATGAAAAATAGAAATGCCATATGATCCAGCAATCCCACTTCTGGGTATATACCCAAAGGAAATGAAAATAAGATATTGAAGAGCTAGCTGCACTCCTATGTTTATTGTAGCATCACTCACAATAGCCAAGATAAAGAAGCAATCTAAGTGTCTGTCAACAGATGAATGGATAAAGAAAATGTGATATATATGGATTTCATGTTGAAAATAGAATATTATTCAGCCACAAGAAAGGAGGAAATCCTGCAATTTGTGACATGAGTGGACTTTGGGGGCATTATGCTAAGTGAACTAAATTAGACAGAGAAGGACAAATATTGTATATTGTCACTCATATGTGGAATCTAACACAGCTGAACCCAGAGAAACAGAGAGTAGAATGGTGGTTTCCAGGGGCTGGGATGGTGAGGGGCTGGAGAACCGGGAAATGGTGTGCAAAAGGGACAAACTTCCAGTTACAAGATGAATAAGTTTTAAGGATCTAATGTACAACATGGTGACTATAGTTGACATTACTGTATTATATACTCAAAAGTTGCTAAGAGAATCAATCTTAAATGTCCTCATCACACACAAAAAGAGTATAATTATGTGGGGTGAGAGAGGTTTTAACTAACTCTATTGTGATAGTCATTTCACAATATACACATATATGAAATCATTATATTGTGCACTTTAAACTTACACAATGTTATATGTCAATTTTATCTCAATAAAGCTGAGAAAAAATAAAATAAAAACTAATAATATAAATAAAATATGTAATTCATAAATTCATAATTTTCTCATCCTGTCTTAAAATTTAGAGTAGACTTTTGGGAAACAAAACATATCTGTTGTTTTCAATAAATACTTACCAAAATCTTAGTTAAAAAAAGAAGACAGAGGGAAGGATGACAATACTACTCTCACACTTAAAAAGAAAACTTACGGTGCACCAGGTTGGCTCAATCCGTAGAGCATGCAACTTTTCAGCTAAGGGTCATGAGTTTGAGCCACATATTGGGCCTGGAGATTACTTAAAAAACAAACAAACAAACAAACAAACTTGTCCCAAGCCAGGTCTGAGACAGAACATTTTTGCATAATGTAATTCATAACCACTTTCTGCAAAGACATTTACATTCTGATAAAATTCTTAAGCACTTGTATGGAAACCAGTCATTGATTCACCCAAATGGCTGCTAGTTAAGGATCCAGTGAATTTTGCCTTTTTTGGTTTTGTTTTTGTTTTAGTCTGTTCTATGTTGAATATCTTACCAGTCTCCTTTTTTCATAAAATAAGAGTGAATCTTTGAAAGGGCCCGATAGGGGCGCCTGGGTGGCGCCTGGGTGGCGCAGTCGGTTGAGCGTCCGACTTCAGCCAGGTCGCGATCTCGCGGTCCGTGAGTTCGAGCCCCGCGTCAGGCTCTGGGCTGATGGCTCAGAGCCTGGAGCCTGTTTCCGATTCTGTGTCTCCCTCTCTCTCTGCCCCTCCCCCGTTCATGCTCTGTCTCTCTCTGTCCCCAAAATAAATAAATGTTGAAAGGGCCCGATAAAACCTTTTTCCTTGAATGATAGAAATGTATAACGGTGAAAAATCTTCACATATGTTTATAATGAAATTATCTGAAAAGTTTTCTTTAATAGCACCTAAAAAACCATCATTCCTTAACATTATCGAATACCCAGGCATATTTGTATTTGGCTATTATATGAGGAGGGTTCTTAAAATCGCTAATGTTTGGGAATCACAGGCCTCTGTTGGACAGAGTAGAAGAGCTATAACAACTTCTGGCTTTGTTTGTAAAAGGAACATCAAAGTCCTTGATCCAGGCACGGACTCCAGAGTCCATATGTCCCAAACTACATTTTATTTTATGGATACTTTTGATGATTTTGAAGCTACAGACCATCTCCCCAGAAATATGCACATCTGCACGCATTTGAATTTTTTTTTAACTAGTCTCTATGCCCAATGTGGGGCTTGAACTCATGACCCTTAGATCAAAAGGGCACATGCTCTACTGATTGAACCAGCCAGGCACCCCTGCACACACCTGAAATGTTGGCCCATAAATTCAGGGAGTTCCATGGAGCTCTTGAGCTCATCCAAAAGGTCTCAGACATGGGTTAAGAACACGTGCTTTAAACATTCCTTCCCAGTTGTCACTCTGCTGCTCTAACAAGGAGACCATATCAACAAGACATGCATTGTTTTGTGTCTTTACGAGAGGACATTGTGCCACTGTCAAGGCCTCCATACCTGGTTGAGAATACAATCTTTTTTTTTAATTTGATTTTTTAAAGTTTATTTATTTATTTTGACAGAGAGAGAGAAAAGAGAGAGAGAGAGGAAGGGGCAGAGAGAGGGAAACAGAGACTCTCAAGCAGGCTCCACACTGTCAGTGCAGAGCCTGATGCAGGGCTTGAACTCACAAACTGTGAGATCATGACCTGAACTGAAGTTGGACGCTTAACCAACTGAGCCACCCAGGCACCCCTTGAGAATACAATCTGTAGTCACATGATAGAACAGAAAAAACCCTAAATTTGGTGACAGAAGACTTAGATTTTCCAAGTTATTTTTTTCAGTACTTTGAGCAAATAAGGGGGACAAAGATATGGTTAAGGTTAAGGTTAGAAATTTACAATGCAAGGAACTCTACAATATTATCATTTGCATTTTAGAAATTGGAAACTGAAAATTAGAGAGGTTAAATAATGCATCCAAAGTAGTCTTCAGCCTACACACACACACACACACACACACACACACACACACACATACACAGTTTTCATCAACATCAGGCTGGTCCAAATTTAAAACTTTTGTTGTTTTTTTGTTTTTTTTTTTTTCAAATTTCACTAGTGGCCTTCAAATTGTACTTAAGAGAGCCTTCTGGGAGTGGTTGGCCCCACAAGTAGGGGTAAGGGGTACCTTTGGCCCACCAGTTTTATATATATGATTTTTTAATTAAACTCTGCTAGGCTACAAGAATATTTGGAAACCGCTGCATTTTACTCTGCTGTTCAGTCTCCAGAGGTATAATGCTAATATCTACTTTATTGTGACAGATAAGCAAGAAGTACACATGAAACAGCTGTGTAAACTTCTAGGCATTATTCAGATGGGAAATATTAGTGCAATTACTATATAGCAGTGCAATGGAGAGTTTTCCTCCTTAAAAATCTTTACTACAATCAACCCACAAACTTGGTGTCATGTTTCATGCACCTGAAAAAACAGGTTGGTTTTCCTATGGTTTGGGGGCATTAGTTTAGATCTGAAAGCTCTATGTTAAGGGTGGTGTCTCTCTATATTTTCGACACTTTAGTTATTAACAAACTATTGTATGTATAATTGGAGCTTAAGCTACCATGAATACATCTTCTCAGATGCATTTGAATTGACCCACCTTCCATTGAAAACCTTCAAGCCTAACTTAGACTTTCTGAAAAATTTCAGATATGATGTTGGGATTACCATAATCTTAAAATATTATGATAACTTTAGTTGGAGACTAAAGATCAATTCCAGGATTTTAAGACTAGCCTTGCCTGCCAGTCTTTCATTTGGTGACTTGGTGAAACCTGGTCAGACTGCATGTCTGTAATGAGCGTAAGAGGAGAATGGCCTCCAAAAGTCTGCGGAAACTTTCAGAAACGAGGCATCCAAAATCAAAGGAGAAATCTACAGAGTTACTGCTGAGCTGACTTGTGGGTAGAAATAACACCTTCCATAATTGAGACCTCTCAGAGGTGGAAAAATGTTTCCATTTCCAAAAAAAAATTTTTTTTTGAAAAATCAAACAGTGAAAAAAACACCTACAAAAAGAAAATTCCCCGTGTATGCTTCATACTTCAAAACGAGATCACTTTCATTACTGAGTCATCAAAACTTCCTGAGTATTTCTTTTTGAAGTGAAAGAACCAATCACTAACCTATTTTCTTTTCCACCCCAGCATCTACAGCAAAAACAACGCAGAACCAGTCTTCGGTAAAACTGCAAAGTAGGCAAGGTCTTTCTCTGGCTTCTTTCACCACCTCTTCTCTTTTAGTCCCTCACCCCACTGACCGCCCAGCCCCCTCCCTGCTCCTCCAAGCCCCAGCTCTCTAAAGGGATGCATTGTTCCCCAAGGCTTACTCTCTCAGAAACTTTCCAGGACCAAAGAAAGTTACCTTTTCCTTCCCTTTCCGAGAACCCAACCTCCATCTTTCCCTGCTGCAGTTGGACCCTTCGTACATCTCCAGTTCATGGCTATCACATCACAACATCCTTTCCCGGGGCCTTTCCTACTGCCAGGCCCCACCATACACACTGGCCTTGCAATATTTTTGTAAGCAACTTTGCCCGCTGCCACACAGTCTGCTGGAGACGGGCAGCTGGTTGCCACCACTTGCAGTGTGTGGCACGTAAATGGAGTCCCCTGGAGTTGTGCACGGGAACACAGTGAGCATGAGGCCCAGGGATAAGCAAAGTCACTGTCCTGGATGCGGCCATCCAAAGGGAAAGCCCAGGGCTTACTGCTAATCTTCCTCGGGATTCATTTTTGTCTTCATTTCTTCCCCCTCATTGGCCCCCTTCTTTCCTTGTACAGCACACACGTTGAATTTAGACAGACTGGGTTTGAAGGGTGACACTGCCACTTCCTGTGACATGGGGAAAGTCATTTAAGTCTTCCAGAAAAGCAAGCAGGCTAATAATGACACTTCCCTCTAGTGTTATCAGGTGGACTAAATGCGGAAATGTTAGTAACAGCACTGGCCCAGAGGCAAGCTCAAAAGATACCTGGTGAGGGCCACCTGACTGGCTCAATCGGAGGTGCAGGAGACTCTTATTGTAGGGTCATGAGTTCGAGCCCACTTTGGGTGTAGCGATTACATAAATAAGTAAGTTTAAAAAAAAAAAAAAAAGAAGGTTACCTGGCAAAATAATTTTGAATTCTAAGGCTGAGGTTCCACCCAAGAAGTCCACACCGTCCCTCTTCAAACTGTGTAGAAATTATCTTTATGCTCCCCTCAGTTCTCCATACTAATTATAGCTTTTGCCCTTAGGTTTTTAATACATTTTAAATCATTTAATTAAAGCAGTCCTTATGTCTTACAATGATGGAGCTTTTTTGTTTTTGTTTTTTAAAGTAGGCTCCATGCCCAATGCGATGCTTGAACTCACAAACCTAAGATCAAAGACCTGAGCTGAGATCAAGGGTGGAACGCTTAACTGACCGAACCACTCAGGTGCCCCACAATGATCAAATTATCACACCGTCTCTGTTCGGAGGTTCTGTGCTCACTTTCTACTGTATTTTCGACTTTGTATCTCTTATCCTGTGCACTTCCACACCCTGTGTTCTTTATTGATAAGAATAACAATAATAGAGGTAGTAGTAAAAATACTTACCATTTACTAAATGTGTTTTGTGTCAGACACCTTATCACATCGCTCGATTTAATCTCTGCAGCAGGTTGGCATTATTATTGCCATTGTAAAGTTGAGGACGCTGAAGGCAGGAGTTTTTAAACACATTGTCCAAGATATCAAGGCTTGTAATGTTGAATCTGCGGATACCTTATTCTTTTTATTTATTTTTATTTTTTTAATGTTTATTTTTGAGAGAGACAGAGTATGAGCAGGGGAGGGGCAGAGAGAGAGAGAGAGAGAGAGAGAGAGAGAGAGAGAGAGAGAGAGAGCAGAATCTGAAGCAGGCTCCAGGCTCCGAGCCTTCAGCAGAGCCCAGAGAATGACATGGGGCTCGAACTCATGAACACGCAAGATCATGACCTGAGCCGGTCAGATGCTTAAATGACTGAGCCACCCAGGCGCCCCTGGGGATGCCTGATTCTAAAATCCATTCTTACCCTTTGCACCAGGCAACAATTGCTCTGCCTTCTGTCTCTGGACACAGGATCTTTGTGCCTGAGATCGAGTTTGCCTATTCTGGACTTTTCAGATTTCACATACATGGAATCATATAATGTGTGATCTTTTGTAACTGCCCCTTTCACTTAGTGTATTTTCGATATCCATCCATACTGTTACATGCAGCAGTATTTCATTCCTTTTATGGCTGAATAATATTCCATGGAACAGTACATTTTGTTTATCCATTCATCAGATGATGGACATTTGGGTCATTTCCATTTTGCCTGTTATGAATAATGCTACTATGAACATTTGTGTAGAAAGTTTTCGTGTGATGATATGTTTTCAAACCTCTTACTAGGAGTGAATTGCTAGGTAGTCATCTGGGAAATGTAAGTTGAAGAAACTGCGAATCTATTTTCTAAAGTGGCTGTACTCCCACCAGTAATATATGAGAGGTCCAGCCTCCTCATATTCTTGCCAACATTTGTTATTGTCCATCTTTTTTAGTATAGCCATCCTTATGGATATGAAGGGGTATCACACTATGTCATATGTGTCATATGTCATCACACTAATGACTGATGACTAGATAGTTGAGAGCACTATCTAATTTTACAATACTGTTCTTTGGGTGCAACTACAATGTCAAAGTTTAGTGGATGCTGAGTGAAGAATGATCTAGATAGAGGCCCCTGGCTGGCTCCATCAGTACAGCATGTGACTCTTGATCTCTGGGTTGTAAACTGTAGCCCCATGTTGGGTGTAGAGATTACTTTAAAAAATAAAATCTTTAAAAAAACGATCTTGATGAATATTTCTCTTGTCTTTAATTCAATACTAAACTTAATATAACACTTACAAAATTAATTTGCTTTTTTGTACTAGCCAAAAAAAAAAAAAAAAGGCTTTGTCCTTGTTGCATGTGTGTGTGTGTGCATGTGTGTGTGCACATGTGTGTTTTGTTTTTAAATAAAGAGGTTTAAATACAAAAGAAGTAAGTATAAACCCTGGTGATCTCTGAACCACACTCAGCCCACTGGACTTCAGGGCAACTGTGATGGCTCATTCCATGTATTTCCTGTGCCCACTTGAGTACCTATTCCTGGCATGGTCTGCTTTGGGTCTTAGGGCTTTCTCCACAACACAGAGGGCTACTCAGTCAGATCCTAAAGCCTGGAAGTGCAGGGGCAGGAGATTGGAGGGGGAGACAGACACTCAGGGGGAAGCTCCAGTCTGTATGTCTGGGAGTTAATGGATAAACACTCCCGTGCCTTAATGTAACCATTCTGCGTGCATGGTCTACTTAGTCCCTTAGAAGTCCCCTGTAAGAGGAAGACCCAGAAACCCATTTGGCAACAAACATTTTTTTTGGCATTTCTCCTTTCCCTAGAAACTTCCCAACTTCCACACTTCTGCTTCTTGGGATCATCTCACAAATAAGCTCTCAGCTCACAAGTTCTTGTCTCTGTCTTTGGTTTTAAGGAAACCCAAATTAAGCAAAATTATATAAATGAAAAATTGCTAAATGGGTAAAGTCAGCATTAGCTGGTTGAAAAGTTAGAAATCATTTGCTTTGAAGATTCCCTTTTGTTATTTGTTCACTGTGAACCTAATGTTTTAAAGGTTTCTTGTTCAAAATATTGTATTTGTGAAGTAATAATAAATGTTATTGTTTTAAGGCCAATGACAGTCTGCTTTCAATACCAATGTTTCTCTGCCAAGATAACATCATTTTTGCCAAAGAGCAAAGAAGACTGGAGTTTTAACTAGCCCACTTAACCTTACTGTGGCTAAATGTGTGTGTTCCATTAGATCTGTTTAAAACATTTCCCCAAATTTGATTACTACTACTGTATTAATGAACAAGTTGGCACATAGCACACGGGTGCACTCCAGAGGCTGAGAGTTCCATGCTGGCAAGTTCTTCACATGATGGACTCTTTGGGGACCAGGGAGTAGGGCGGTGCCCGTCCTTGGTTCATAGCTGCATGCAGAGCCTTTTACAACCTTGTCATGTGCTATCCCTTCTTTGACTTCAGTTATTCCAGTTTGGCTTGCTGTCCATGAGCATTTCACTACTCCTCTTCCTGTGCTAGCATAAGTCTGCACTCTCCCCACTTAACCCAGACTTGGCAGCTTGGTTTGGCCATCTCTCCACATATACTTGTTATCCCCTGATACTTCATTCTGCTCAAACTGCCATCCTCTGCTAAGCTGAGAAATGAAGAGATTGGCTTGTATGGTATAGAATAGTGGCATGCACTCAGAAGTCCTGGGTTCTAGTCACAGCCTTGTCTCTCCCTAGCCTTGGAAACTGGACAACTCATAACCTCTCTGAATGCTATTTCCTTGTTTTTTTTTTTTTTAAGACTTAATGGGGGTGCCTGGGTGGCTCAATTGGTTGAGCATCAACTCTTGATTTCAGCTCAGGTCATGATCTCCCAGCTCATGGGTTCAAGCCCTATGGCTGGCTCAGTGCTGAGTGTGGAGCCTGCTTGGGATTCTCTCTCTCCTTCTCTCGCTGCCCCTCCCCAACTCATGCTCTCACTCTCTCTCTCTCTCTCTCAAAATAAATTAATTAATTTTAAAAAAGACTTAATTTTTTTTTTAAACTAAGCTTAATGCCCAACATGGTGCTTGAACTCAGGATGCTGAGATCAAGTGTCACATGCTCTACTGACTGAGCCAGCCAGGCACCTCAAGACTTAATGTTTTAGAGTAGTTTTAGGTTCACTGCAAAATTAGGAGGAAAGTATAGAGATTTCCCATATATCCCCTGTCTTCACACATGCATAACCTCCCCAATTATCAGCATCCCCCACCAGATGAGTACATTTGTTACAATTGATGAACTCACACAGACACATCATAATTACTCAAAGTCCATAGTCTACATTACGGTTCATTCTTGGTGTTGTATATTCTATGGATTTGGACAAATGTGTAACAACATGTATTCATCATTATGGTATTGTACTGACTAGTTTCACTGTCTTAAATGCCTCATCTTAAATGTGGCACAACATGATTGATTCCGAATCCTCACAGGATTTAAGATAAAAACTGCTTAACAAAATAATAAGGTTGGGCGCCTGGGTGTCAGTTAAGTGTCGTTAAGTCAGTTAAGTGTTAACTTTGGCTTAGGTCATTATCTCAAGGCTCCTAAGTTCAAGCCCTGCATTGGGTTCTCTGCTGTCAGCACAGAGCCCACTTCAGATCCTCTGTCCTCCTTTCTCTCTGACTCTTCCCTGAGCGTGTGTGCACAAGCATGTGCACACATGTGTTCCTTCTCTCTCTCTCAAAAATAAATAAACATTTTTTAAAAAGGCAAGAAAGTTCAGTACAGTGTTATTTTGAGGGTGAAAAATTAGAATTGTACTTAATTTTAAATATCTAAACACAGGAGGCCAGTTAAATAAATTATAATGTAATCAACAGAATCTTTGTAGTCATTAAAAAATATGTTGGACAATAGTTAAAGGTACTGGGAAATTAAGTGTAAAAAATTATAAAACAGCATGTACAAGTAAAAGTTATTATGGTCTGTGGGGATGCCAGGCTGGGGAGTTATTGTTTAATGGGTACAGAGTTTCCGTTTAGGATGATGGGGACGTTATAGAAATGGGTAGTAGTTATGGCCGCACAACAGTGTGAATGTTCTTGATGCCACTGAATTGTACACTTAAAAATGGTTACGTGGCACCTGGGTGGCCCAGTCAGTTAAGCATCGACTTGAGCTCAGGTCATGATCTCAAGGTTCATGAGTTCTAACCCCGCATTGGGCTCTGTGCTGACAGCTCAAAGCTGAAGCCTGCTTCAGATTCTGTCTCTCTCTCTCTCTGCCCCTCCCCCACTCACACTCTGTCTCTCTCTCTCTCTCAAAAATAAACATTAAAAAACTTTTTAAAAAAAGGTTAAAATGGTAAATTTTGTCATGTATATTTTACCACAATAAAAAAAAAGGTAGCTGGAAGTTTGTACAAAGATCTTGGCAAGGTCGAAAACAATTCTCATGTGAAGGCATGGTGGTTTCTTACAGTTTGCTGCTGTTTGCATTATCATAATTGATGTTCTATTAAATTATTTAATGATATTTTCGACACAAAAAGAAATGTGGTTGGTTTAAAATATAATATGTACAGGATGAACCTATTTCTTAAATCTATCTGTCTCTTACATCTATGTCTCTATATATCTATATATAGATATATACACATTACATGCATGCCTGCTTTTTCTAAATTTTCTGTGATGAATATATATTACTCCTACACTGAAACTTTATAAAAATGTATGAAGCATTATATAAACCATAAGGAACTTTTATTATTCATGTAAGGGCTCTGGCCTATTATAGTATAGAATATACAACTGTTGCTAAAGAAATTTGTCTCAGGTCATCTCCAAGAAGATGAAACGGTATATGCGAAGAAAACAGTAGAAAACAAGAAGAGAAAACAGTATATTCAAAGTTCAAAAAGCAATAGACTACATGGTTCATTTGAGATCTTGCAATAAGTTCATTATATTTGAAGCATTAGTCTGTGAGTGGGTGATGTTGACAACAAAGAGCTCTGGATAAGTCTGGAGAGGTAGGCAGGTAACAAATGAACAGTTGACCAAATTAAAGAGTTTGAACTTTATCCTAAGGACAACAGCAAGTCACTAATGGGTTTTAAGCCAATGATATGATTATATTTGCATGTTAGAAAGATTATGGTGTTTGCATCATGGCAAATGGACTGGAGAAGAGCAAAACTGGAAGCAGAAGGGTTGATTATAGTTACAATCATCAGGGCCATCTTGATAGGAATGGTCACAATGGGGAAAAACACATGGATTTCAGACCCCTTAGAAAGTAGAATTGGTGTCACCCTTGGTATTGATTGGATATGAGAGCCAGAGAGATCTAGGATGCCTCCTTCGGCAATCAAGAAGGGCTGTGTCACTCACTGAGAGAGGAATCGAGGGAGGCAGAAAGTAACAAGTTCAGCCTGTTGGGAGTTGGAAATCCAGGAAAGGAAGAACTCAGAAGAGGGATCAAAAGTCAGTAGCACATGGAGAGCATCTGAAAAGTAGGTAAGATTTCCATGGAAACAGATGTAGAAAAGAGGTTTTTAGCCTTTTCACTCAAAGGAGTGAAAATCTGATGAATACTATGAACATTTTCTCCAGAGATTTCTTTGAAGAATCTGGCTGTTAAGTGAATAAAAGAATCAGGATATAGTTGAGGGTTGTCATAGGATCATGAAAGTGTTCTCCTTCAGCGGAGAGACTTGAGTAGTGAGGGAATGAAACAGGAGGGGCACCTGGGTGGCTCAGTTGGTTAGGCATCTGACTCTTGATTTCAGCTCAGGTCATGATCTCATGGTTTGTGAGTTCAAGCCCTACTTCAGGCTCTGCTGACAGCAAGAAGCCTGCTTGGGATTCTCTGTCTCCCTTTCTCTCTGCCCTGCTCTCACATGCTCTCTCTCTCTCTCAAAAGTAAATGAACTTGAAAAGAAAGAAAGAAAGAAAGAAAGAAAGAAAGAAAGAAAGAAAGAAAGAAGCAGGAAAGAGGAAGAATAACTGGAAGACCAAATTCCTGGGAAGATCTACAGAAACAGGCTCTATCCCAGAGCAAAAGGTATGAGTCAGGCCCAGTAGGGTCATTTTTTTTTTTTTTTGACAGGAAACAAAGAGGCAAGACTAGAAGAGAATGCAGGTGAGTTTGTGGGTTGCATGCCTGGAAGTTGAAGCCTTTCTTATCAGATAACTTCTCTGGACTCAATGAGTACGAGATGAGGTCATCTATAATGAGGGTAGCCAGAGGTCAGAAGTCTGTCAGATGGCCACTGCAGAGATTACAGCATATGATTAGGGAAATGTCATAGGATTTCTAGGCTGTGAAAGCCCAGCTGAATATAGGCACTAGGCATTTATAAGTAGGAATCAATCTGGATGATTTTTTTTCTGCAGCAAATCTCAGGATCCTTGATATAAGTGAGGAGAAGGCAATAGTTCAATTCTTTGAAGACTATAGATTTGCCAAGAATTGTGAGTGGGACAAAGCAGATGAGGAGTCAAATAAGAATTGACCATAGATTCCTCAAAAAGTTAAAAATAGAACTACACCATAATCCAGCAAATCTTGCTACTAGGTATTTACCCAAAGAATACAAAAACACTAATTCAAAGTGATGTGTGCATTCTTATGTTTATAGAAGCATTATCTACAAGAGCCAAAGTATGGAAGCAACCCAAGTGTCCAAGGATTGATGGGATGATGAATGGGTGAAGAATTGAGATATATATGCCTATATATATATATATATATATATATATATGCCTATATATATATAGATATACACATATATATAGATATATATACACATACATACACTATATATACATATTGTGTATATATATATATATATATATATATATATATATATATATTTATTCAGCCATAAAAAAGAATGAAATCTTGCCATCTGCAATGACATGGATGGAGCTAGAGTATTATGCTAAGCAAAATAAGACAGAGAGAGACAAAATACCAAATGATTTCACTCATGTGGAATTTAAGAAACAAACAAAAAAAATGAGCAAAGAAAAAAAAGAGAAAAAGAAACAGACTCCTTTTTTAAAAACTTTTTTCTTTAATGTTTATTTATTTTTGAGAAAGAAAGAGAGACAAGAGTGTGATCGAGGGAGAGGAAGAGAGAGAGGGAGACACAGAATCTGAAACAGGCTCCAGGCTCTGAGCTGTCAACATAGACCCCAAAGTGGGGCTTGAACCCACAAACCATGAGATCATGACCTGAGCCAAAGTTGGAGCCACCCAGGCACCCCAACAGACTCTTAATAATAGAGAATAGGGGCGCCTGGGTGATTCAGTAGACTGAGCATCTATCCTTGTTTTTGGCTCAGGTCATGATCCTAGGGTTTGGGATCAGGGTCGTGGGCCCCACACTCAGTATAAAGCCTGCTTAAGATTCTCCAATCTCTCTGTCTCTCTGTCTCTCTGTCTCTCTGTCTCTGTCTCTCTCTCTCTCTCTCTCTCTCTCTCTGCCCCTCTCCCCAACTCACACTCTCTCTCTAAAATTAAAAAAAATAATAATAAAAATAATAGAGAACAAACAGATGGCTGAGAGGGGAGGTGGGTGGGGGGATGGGTTAAATAGGTGATGGGGATTAAGGAGTGCACTTGTGATGAGCACTAGGTGATGTATAGAATTGTTGAATCACTGTATTCTACACTTGAAACTAATTTTACATGTTAACTATACAGGAATTAAAATAAAATAAACTTTAAAAAAAGAAAGAAAATAAAAGAATTGACCATAGAATGATATATACCCATTGTCAAAGCTATATAGAAAGAAGTGAGGTCAGGGGCTCCTGAGTGGCTCAGTCAGTTAAGCGTACAACTCTTGGTTTTGGCTCAGGTCATGATCACATGGTTCGTGAGATCGATCCCTGTGTTGGGCTCTGCACTGACACGTGGAGCCTGGTTGGGATTTTCTCTCTCTCTCTCTAAATAAATAAATAAACAAGAAAGAAAGAAAGAAAGAAAGAAAGAAAGAAAGAAAGAAAGAAAGAAAGAAAGAAAGAAAGAGAAAGAAAAAGAAAGAAAGTAAGTGAGGTCAGGAAGGAACTGAGGGAAAGAGAAAAAGAAAATATCAAAGAATTGAAAGTACCAAAATCCTTAGTGATTCATTTTAAAACAGGACATTTCTTTTCCTTTTTGTTATTTTTTAAAATCACCAAGTATTTTGATGCATCTATGCCGTAAGTTGATCATGAAAACTTGGCCAGAACACTGAAACTAAGAGAAGCCATTTGAAAGCAAATTCCTTGCCTCAGTGTAATAGCAAAGACTACTGCATAATCATTCATTCATCCTTCAAATATCAGACCAAAATTAGCCATTAAAATATATCTTCTTTTCCCATACTCAAGGCCAATATTACTTTGCACAAATAAAGTCTGTGGGGTGGGTTATAGATGATATTGGAGATTTATAAATATTTTATATGTATAAAGGAATTCTGGTTATGCAGGTCAATATCCTTATTGTTAGGAGATGCCTTCTAAAATATATGGGGGTGGGGTGCCTGCCTGGCTCAGTCAGCAGAGCATGTGACTTGATCTCACGTTGTGAGTTCAAGCTCCATGTTGGACGCAGAGTTTACTTAAAAATAAATAAGTAAAGGAAAATAATATTTATATATATATAAACACCTGCATATTTTCAAATTATTTTCAAATGGTTTTGAAAAAAAATTGTATAAAAGAGCAAATATAGCAGAATGCTACATTTTTTATCACATTGGTTCTCAGTAGGGGAGAGGGAAAAATTTTACTTCCCAAGAGATATTTGGCAATGTTTGGAGACATTTCTGGCTGTCACAAGTTAAGGATGGTGGTGCTACCAGCATCTAGGGAGTAGCAGCCAGGAACACTGCTACACATCCTACAATGCATAGGATGGGCCCTGACAGCACAGATGATCTGTACTCAAATGTCTTATGTTGAGGTTGTGAAACCCTGTTCCTAGTAGTAGATATACAGATGACCATAGTGCTAGTGCTGGCCTTTCAAATGCCCATTTGAAACATATGTTTAACCTTTTTTATTAAAGGAAACTTAAAACTAAAATATGAGAAGAAGAAAATCGATCTTTTCCAAGTAGGCAACAAATAAATTATTTTTGCCAGTAGTCAAATACAGAGTATTTTCTTGAGCATGACACGGGATACTCTTGGAAACTATGACTTTTAGGTGGATGGCTGGAAACCGTTCCTCATCTTCCTTCAGTCAATCCATCAAAATAGAACATTGTCTTTATTCAGTACTAGGATTTTTGTAGAAAATGTTTTCAAAGAGAGGAAAAGAAGCAAAAGGGAGAAGAATAGATATTTGTAGATCACTTTCTATGATCCAGGCAACATGTTGGGCACTTTTCATACATAATCCTGTCTGGCTTGGACTCAGCTGACAGAGTGAAGACTTGTGTCACACAATGACTTATTAGATTCATTCATTCAGTCACTCATTTGTCCATTCAACAAACCTTTATAGATACCTACTATAGACACCTACTAGATACTATGCTAGGCCTGGAGATAGAGAAATAAACGAAGTGCACTCCTTGGTCTCAGGGAGCATGTAGTCTATTGAGGGAGACAGAAAATTTAATACTGAGCAATGTGAAATGATCTTTCTTAGAGGAATGGACAGGTTTTTCTGGGAGCATATATGTGGACAACCAACCCAGAGAAGTCTTTCTCAGACCTGGGAGGGTTGGGAGTAAATAAACTCAAGGATTCTGAGACAAGAATAAAGTGAGTGAGGGCGAGGAGTGTGGGGGGTCAGGGCCAAGGGCAATCTGGGCAGGCGGAACATCACATAAAGGCCTAGAGATAAGAGGGAGGGAGTGGAATGCCTTAGAGATGGTCTCTAACTGGAGTATGCACCAGAATCTTCTTGAAAGCCTTAGCCCAGGCAAGTTGATACATAAAATTGAACATCACAGCCCATATGACTTCATCCGTAGTATGGGAGACTAGTAACTATCAACTTGTCTAACTATCTCTCAGCATTCTTTTGAGAATAAAACCAAGCAGCAATATATATATATATATATATATATATATATATATATATATATATATATATATATATATCCCACTCTGCCCTTCCCTTCCCTGCCACTCCAGTCAGAGGAAGCACTTCCCAGGGCCATAAAAGCCCACCTCTCCCAGTTATCAACCTGACTTCCTCTTGACCATAACCCGTTGAGTAAGGTAGATGATGAAGCTGATTGTCCCAGTTTGGAATGTTAGAGAATGACTCTCTGAGAAGTTAAATATCTAACCCAGTTAAGCAAAGGCAACTGGTAGAGCTAAGGTCAGACAGGCTCACAACTCACTGTTTCACTAGATCATACTCGAGGTTCAAGAGCAGGCTCGGGGGTGTTTTTGCAGAGGGAAGCTGGGCTCTGAGCCTGGCTCAGTCAGCAACTCAAACCTAAAAGGAGAACTCAGATGCTTCATTCTGGAACCTCTGTTCAGGGAAAGTAGGATAGTTTGGGGAATTGTTATCTTCGGGCATTCCTGTTAGGAGCTACAAGAGACCTGGCTTTTATTTGTAATCCTCACATTTGTGTATTGCTTTAGAGTTTAGATTTGCTTTTATTTTTAATTTTTAAGTTAGTTCTCATGGGTGGTATGATTGTCCCACTTTACAAATGAGAGTTTCAGTGACTTGCTGAGGATGACACACCTAGCAGGTCTTTGGATTCCAAATCTTCTGTACTGAATTCCACCAAAATATTTATGTGAAACAGATGTGACATGTGCCAATTGTTTTCAATAGACATGGTGATTATGTATGTAGTATTTGTGTATATATGTATGTGTATGCATAGGTATGTGCGTTTTACATGCTTTTGTGTCATTTTTTTTGTCAACACCACTTTGGTAGTTCGTCAGCTTTTTTGTTGTTTGTTTTTTGTTTCTGTTTAACCACATGTAATCTATTCATAAAAATTAAAAAGAACTTTTGGGGTACCTGGGTGTCTCAGTCAGTTGGGCCTCCGACTCTTGATTTTGGCTCAGGTCATGATCTCACAGTCCGTGGGATCGAGCCCCGCATCAGGCTCTGTGCTGATAGCATGGACCCTGCTTGGGATTCTCTCTCTTTCTCTCTCTCAAAATAAATAAACTAACTTAAAAAAAAAGAAAGTATTTTTGGTGAAAATAATCCTTGAAATAAAACAGTAGGAATTTATGATTTGATGGAATAAATGAAATTACCAAGAAAGGTAGATTTAATGGTGAAAACTCTGTGCAGCAAAAAGAAACTTTCGTTGACCTCAGGATGTATCATGATTTTTTTTCTTTTTACTTAAGAAAACAAAAGTTCTGGAGCTCTTTGAAACATTTTCTGCAAATAATGCACATAGGACTTCTGTGACAGAAATCAGAGTGCTAAGTAAAGTAAAAACATAGGTCTTAACCACCTCCTTCTACAACGAAGATAATCCAGCTCAATAAACTATAAAGGCTTCAAAGTTGGGTAGAAATAAGAGTTCAAATTCAGAAAGCCACCAGATGCATCAACTGCAGCAGCGGGAAGAGGCCAGCGGCGGGGAGAGGTACACATCTGATGATACACATACTTTTAGAACATTTTAATCATTGCTTCCTCCCTTCCTGAATAACATCTGGCTTGCACAGAAGATCCTTAATATCATCAGTTTTTCGCCTTACAAATATTTGAGTATATGAGTTAAAGATTTGAGTATATGAGTTTACAAAAACCTGGGCTTAACAGAAGTTCTGTCTTTTTTAAAATCCAGAATCTATTTATTTTTTTAAGAAAAGTCATTACCCTGCTTCAAATCATAAAACCCTGATGCTGACATGGAATGTATACACCATTCAGGTGAAGACGGAGTAATTTACCCAGAGTCACCCAGCCAAGCAGGTCCCTGGTTTCCCAACTTTCTGCTTTGGTGTTCCACTATGGTTCCGAGGAAAGAAAAGAGACTCAAACAAGAATAAAATGAAATATTTGATGGCATGGAGGAAATATTTGCAATATATTGCTGTGTAAATAAAGCACATCCCATAATATATACCACATGATACTATTTTGGGGGGAAAAGAGAAGGCATGTGTGTTAGGTACAAAAAGGCTGGGGAGATGTTAGCAGGTCTGAAATCTCTAAGTGGGGCAATTCACAGGACTTGCTTTTTACCTCTTTTAGTTTGTTTGTTTTTTTTAATTTTTTGGATTTTTATAATAAATAAGTATAACTGATAATCACAAATAAATTAATGTTATAAACAAAGAATTAAAGCATCCTAAGAATGGCAGGCACATTTCAGAAGTATAGAGACAAGTAGCATTAGAACTCTTTCTTCTCGGGGTACCTGGGTGGCTCAGTCAGTTAAGCATCCTACTCTTGATTTCAGCTTAGGTCATGATCTCACAGTTTGTGAGTTCAAGCACCACATCAGGCTCCATGCTGTCAACTCAGAGTCTGCTTGGGATTCTCTGTCTTCCTCTCTCTCTGTTCTACCCCTGCTTACTCACTCTCTCTCTCTCTCTCTCTCTCTCAAAATAAACAAACTTAAAAAAAAAAAAAGAACTCTTTCTTCTTAAGGGTTGGGAGGTAGAGGACTGTATCAATAGAAGTGGTGTGTTTGACCAGAGCTGTACTGCAGGGTGGCTAGAGCTGATGGACAAATGGACACCTAGGAGCCAATGCATGGGCCACAAGACAAATATTCAGGGTGAAGGAAGCAGTGAGAGCTTCCCATTAGAAGGAATATCAATTTACTTCCCACTTCCCACTGCTCTTAACATCTAAACAATTGGGAAATATTGTGTTCACTTCTTTAGAAGCATGGAATATTCCTCTGGAATTAATGCTTTCTGAAGGAAGCTAATCTCTCATGGTTACTGCCCATTTCTTCCTACTTTGACTATGTAGCTGATATTCAGACCTGGTAAAGACCATGAAAAAAGGAATAAAGATAATAAGTAGAAGGATGGATGGATGGATGGATGGATGGATGGATGGGTGGATGGGTGGATGGACAGATGGACCACCTTTGTTTATAGAGCACCTCCTATTTACTTGCCAAATTAATTTATGTGCTGTATAATTTCTAATCCTTGGCCTTGCTGCTAATCTCTACATTATCTCTAATTTCAATAGGTAGGCATTATTATTCCCATTTCAGAGATGGTAAAACAGGCTGAGAGAAGTTGAGCTACAAAAGAGAGCAGGATTAGAACCGAGGGATGTCTGACCCAAAGGCCTAAAGCCCCCTCCAAAGCCACTGCCTCCTTCTCGCCACCCTGGAATAGCCTAGCCCTTCTTGGTGGATCCAGTAGACTGCTGCAGGGGAAAGAAGAGCACTAGATTAGGAGTCTGTTTCCGGATGCACTCCAGTCTGGCTGACTCTCTTCCATCTCCATAGTTTGCCCACACAACAGACATTCTTTGCCACAATTGTTTTGTTTTCTTTTTTCTTTTTTACATATATTTTTTTAATGTTTATTTATTTTGGGAGGTACAGAAAGAGAAAGGGAGAGAATCTCAAGCAGGCTCTGCACTTTTAGCGCACAGTCAGACATGGCGCTTGATTCCCATGAACCGTGAGATCATGACCTGAGCCAAGATCAAGTATTGGAGACTTAACTGACTGAGCCACGGAGGCGCCCCTGTTTTATTTTATTTTTTTTTATATTTTGACCAAAATCAATTCACTGAGATAGAAAATCTCCTGCTTAAATTAAGAAAGATGAAAATCAGAATGAAGTCTGTTTCAGAAACCAATTTAGGTAGAGGATAAAGGTAGGGTGAGTTTTCTGAAGTGAACTCTAAATGGCAGGGCCCTAGCTGTCAACCTTTATTTCCTTTTCTCATTTCCTTTTCATTTCATGTGCCCATCTCTAACACTCCTTTGTGAACCAGCAAATGTTAGTGGCATAGAGAACCTCAAACTTCCTCAGAGCTCTTTTAAGGCGGCCAACACTAATGTGGTTTGGGTCTTGTTAACCAGTAGTCTCTTGTTAAGTAAACAACTCAACTTTGATACCAGAGGGTCTGTGGTCAGGATGGGGGCTGAGGTTGAAGGAGAGTAGAAGCAGGCTTGGGAGAAATTTTAAGTAGGAGATTTCTCTTCAAAAAGAAAACAAAGTTTTGACGAAAGCTGTTCTCTACTCCACCAATTGGGACACATCCTCAGCACTCTTTACTGACCACACACTACACTCTGCTCTTTATATTTGGTCTGCCCTCTACTCTTGGCATTGGGCTATAGGCCTACACTGAGTCGCATCAGAGAACTTGTCTTATGTCCTACAAGAAGATCATTGAGAATATGGGTCACTAAACCACTTAAGAGAAATTCTCAGTTCTCTGTTCAGGAAAAGCTGCCTTTCCACTGATGACTGGTATGTTTCATCTTATGAATGTTGGGAATCATGTACTGTAGTTGATTTTCTTTTTTTGTTTGCTGCAAGGAAACTCACAGCCAAACTTGGGGTCCACTCCTAGTAGAAAGTGCTGGGCCTTATAGCATAATTTGGAACACTAATCTTACTTCTTTTTTGTTGAGTTCCTCCAACTACCTCTTTTTCTTTCCAATAGGTCTCTTCTCTCAAATGATTTTTTTTAGAAATCTTGCTTTGTCTGTGTCTTTCTAAGCTATCTTAAATTATTTTGGAACGAGTAGGAACAACTCTATATAATTGCCACACCGTGTTTTTAGGTGTCTGCCTACAATAGCACCCTCCTTTTTCTTTAAGAACTGCTTGAGCTGGGGGCACCTGGGTGGCTCAGTGGGTTAGCGTCTGACTCTTGATTTCGACTCAGGTCGTGATCTCAAGGTTTGTGAGTTCAAGCCCCACATGCGGCTCTGTGCTGTTAGCTTGTTAGTATGGAAACTGTTTAGGATTGTCCTCTCTCTTCCTCTCTCTCTGCCCCTCTCCTGTTCATGTTCTCTCGCTCTCTCTCTCAAAATAAATAAACTTAAAAAATATTTTAAGAACTGCCTGAGTGATCATAGGAATGGGGCCCCTTGCACCATGTGAGCCTGCCTGTCTGGCCAATTTGATTAGAATTGAGGTAGCTACCTAACCCAAGGTAAGCCACAGATTCTTTCCTCCAGAAATGTGAAATTGGGACTTGACAAAATGATCTGCTAAGCTGGTTACTTGACTGTGTAATATATCTACAGCATTGATGCTCAACACTAGAGGCCCTATAAAGTCACATGATACTTTTAAAAAGTATCAATTCATCCCTGATTATCAAGGAAGGGGAAGGTACATACAGATCTATAACCAAATAGATCTACTGACTGGATTTATTTAGTGTCATTTCTCTAGAGTTTGTGACTGGAGAATGTGAGACCAAACCCTTAAATGGTCCACTTCTCACTGAAAATTGTTACCTAGAAAGCCTATGAAACTCAAGCACTTTGTATTCACTTAAGTCTCAGCCATCTGTATAGACAGACAGAATTCTGAATGAAGTGAAGGAACTTTCACTATTTTGGGGCTTTCTTTCTTTCTTTCTTTCTTTCTTTCTGTCTGTCTTTCTTTCTTTCTTTCTCTCTTTCTTTTTCTTTCTTTCCTTCTTTCTTTATGTTTTACTAGGTTTCACTCCCCCAAATAGATTTATGTATTTAACATAAAGTTGTTGAGTACATCCTAAGTGGGAAGTTCTCCAGTGGATGCTATGGGAGAGGTTGGGGGAGAGAGAAAGAAAGTGGGTACCCAGATGAACCTGACCTTAGGGAGGCAGGTGACAAGGAGTGTGGCAGAGGATGATGGTCACATTCTCAGGATATAACAATAGGAAGGCATCAGAAGCTTGTTCTAAGCAGCACTTAACTTGCTTTACATACAGTAATCTATTATTCTTCCCATTTGTGGAAATAATCAAGCGTTGGCTGAAGTGGCATTCAAATTATGCCCATGAAGAGGCTAGATGCAACCAGCCTCCAAGAACAGTCTCATTTAAATCTAGATAAAAATCTATCTGATATTCTGCATATTAGAACTCCACCTTGAATTCCTTGCTCAATAACAATTTTCTCAGCTGGCCTTTCTGGCCCCATTTTTTTTATTATTGTTTATCTACTTTTGAAAATAACAAAGAAATGGAGTGGGAAATGGAAAATTACTCTGTTGGAAAATCTTACCTTCCTAAATGTGAGCTTTCAGTACATTCAGAAATAGTCTATAGGATTCCTGAGTGCTCCCAAACATCACCACCAGCTAATGTAACTAACACAGGTTCAGGTTGGAGAGAAAGAAAGAACTGTAATACTTAATATTTATTGAGTTCCTACATGCCAGGCATTCTGCTATGAGCTTAGATGCAGCATCTTATTTAATACTCGCAACAACCTTTGAATAATTCTATCTTCTCTGTGTAACAAAAGAGCAAACTGAGGCTTAGAGAGGTAAAGGGATGTGCCCAAGGTCATGCAGGTCATTAGCAGTGTTTCTGATAGTTGCTATAACTATAGTGTTTCAAGCAGTGCTGGGCACTTGGAAAGCGCTCAGTAAATATTTGCTAAATGAGTGAATATGTGAAGGATCATCTGGCTATAGAAGCAAATCTTTAGTAGCTGGGTAGAAAGAATCACACAGCTAATGGATAAGTCTCCTACGCCATGCATTCTGAGCTTGGGTTCCATGTGGCACAGAGGTGTCCTCTTTCAGAAGTGAGTGGTGGAACAGAAATAGCATCCCATGACCCAGAAGAGCTAGGTGCTAATCTTGGCTCTCCTGTCGTGTGACCTTGGACCCATGATCCCCATGCCTTACTGAGTTTCAGGTGTCTTTTTTGCATAATGAGGCCTCTAAGAGTACCTCTAAATTCTCTTCTAAATCTAACAGCCTGTCATTGACAAGAATTTTACACTAGAGAATTTATCTTCTGGATGAACCACTCTAAGGACAAACCACAAATGGTATCAAAAGCTTGTGGGAAAAGAAGAATTCCCATTTTCCATTCTGTATTTGCTATCACCTCTCCTCTCTTCCTAGAGTCTCTGCTGAGATGCTTTACATTGTGGGTTTTTTCTTTTACTTTCTTTTTTGTTTTTTCCATTTTTCAACTTTCAATTTTAAGATAATTTTTTACTTGTAAAACAAGTTAAAAAAATAGCACAAAGAATTCCTGAATACCTATCACAGTGTTTCCCCAAATGTTACTATTTCTTATGCCACATAAATGTGAAATTATCACAGTCAGAAAGTTAACATTAACAAAATACTGATTATCTGATCAACAGTTCTCAAGTTTACCAACTGTCCCACTGATGTTCTTTTTCTGGTCCAGAATCCAGTCCAGGTTCACATGTTACATGTTAGTCTTCCTTAATATGAAACAGATTCTCAGTCTGTCTTTGTCTTTCATGCCCTTCCCTTGACACATCTGAAGAGTTACTGCCCAGGTACTTTTCAGAATATCCCTCAATTTAGGTTTGTCTGATCTTGATTGAATCCATGCTAGACACTTTTAGCAAGAACACCCTAGAAGTGACTTTATTTCCTTCTGAGTGTTTTTCATCAGAAGTGCCAATTTGTTGCTGTACTACCCGTGAGGTACCTTTGATTACTGTTTGTTTTTTCGTATTCTACATATTTCATAAGAAAAATGGAGTAATAATAGTACTTGCGAGGACTAAATGGAAAAGAAAAATGGTAGATGAAGCACTTAACACCATTCTTGGAACACAGTAGGACTTAACTATTATACTATTACATCATCATCTTTTTTTCTTTTAAAAGCATACGGGACAGGGGAGCCTGGGTGGCTCAGTCGGTTGAGCGTCCGACTTCGGCTCAGGTCATGATCTTGCGGTCCGTGAGTTCGAGCCCCGCGTCAGGCTCTGTGCTGACCGCTCAGAGCCTGGAGCCTGTTTCAGATTCTGTGTCTCCCTCTCTCTCTGACCCTCCCCCGTTCATGCTCTGTCTCTCTCTGTCTCAAAAATAAATAAACGTTAAAAAAAATTTTTTTTTAAATAAAAGCATATGGGACAATTAGGAAATTGTAAAACCGACATGGGCGTTGCTGATGGAACCGCACTGGGGTCATCTGCAGATACACATTCTGCTTTTGCATTTGCTGCTGCAGCTGTGGCCCCTAAGCCAGGACAATTCCGGCAGGCTCAGAAAGATCACAGCCCTCAGTGTTCCTCTGCAAGGGCAGTGAATGTAACTAGAGTGCCATTTGAATGTTTGGCTATTGTACACTCGGCGGCAGGGGACATGTCCATTCAGCCCTGGATCTGGCCTACAAGATGTCAGGTAACCTTTTCAAGGCCATGAGATTTTAATAGACTTTGAAGTAAAGTTACCAGATACTATGTTTTTGCCTGGCTGAAACATACAATTAATGTATGAATCTGGGTTTTACAAGTGACATCTGCATTCTGTGTTTATTTAACCAACTGCAGACTGATTGACATGTAGGCATTTTGTAATATTTTTCTATTAGTCTGTGAATAGGCAGTCCAATGAATTATTTATTGGTCTAACACATCCTGGTGCTCTTTTTTTTTTTTTTTTTTAAGAAAACATTCTCTATTGGAAGTCTTGGCCTTGCTTAGTCAATTAACCTTCCCCTGTCCAGACCTCCTCTCTTGAGGAATAAACCACCAAAATCCAAAGTAGCATTCTCATGTGCAGAGGGAAGGGATCATGCCTGCTCAAGACCTTAGTCCCCTCCTGTTGTAATCTCCCCAAAGCCAGATGTGAAACCCCACTCCCAAATCAACTGCAATTGATGAACATGCATTCAGTTACTATGCTTTTCTAGAAATAAGCTAAAGCTGCTGTGGCAAAGGAGAGAGATGGCAGAACCCTGTTACTACCAGATTTAGCCTCATTGCCCTGAAAATAACCAATGGTGCCAGGGATGGGGATGGGGTAGAGGGTGGAGAAAGTGACAAGAGCTATTGAATCAGAAGTTGTCATTCTATTTTCCCTTTTCCTTTACCCTCTGCTCCCTCTGGTGCTGCTTTTTCCCATGCTCCCCTCTACTCCAGTGCCATATTGGTAGTTCAAGTGATGGTGGCCTGCTCTGGGGTAGTTGAGGAGGAGATGATGATCAGTAGGGTGGGATTCAGAGGATACTCTGAAGCTAGCTGACAGGTCTTGCTAATTGCTTGAGGGGTGGGAGTGAAAGAGAGATCAATGATAGTATCAAATTTTTGGCCTGAGCAACTGGCAGGGTGCTGGTGTCTTTTACTGAGGTGAAGAACACAGAGAGGAATGAATTTGGAGGTAGGGAAAGTCAAGACTTTGTTTTGGGACCTTTTACGACTAAGATGCCTATTACTGAACAACAGAGAGATGCCAAGTAAGCTCTTTGGATACACAATTTGAAATTTTAAAGTATAGTGAAAAGAACATGGGATTTTATGTGATACATTTGGAGTTCTAATCACATTATAAGAGCGTAACAATATATTTAACTTCTCTGAGCCCCAATTTCCATATTTGTCGATTGTAAATTTTATTACCCGTATTTCAATTGCTTATTGCTTTGTAACAAATCACTCTAATATATAGTGGCTTAAGATAACAGTTATTTAACTTGTCTATTACTTTTTAAATGATTCAGTGGGGTGGGGCTCAGCTGGGTGGTTCTTCTACTAGTTTTGCTTGATTATCTTATTCACCTGCATTTAACAGGGAGTTTTGCTAAAGACTGAAATAATCTAAGATGGCCTCTCATTCCCTAGAACCTCTTTCCATGTGGCCTCTCATTATTTCATGATTTTGCCTGAGCTTTTTGCACAGCAACTAAATCTCAAGAGGAAAAAGCCAATGTTTAAGCACTTACTCTGTCTCATCTTATCGTGTTTGCTAATGTTCCGTTGGGCAAAGCAAATCACATGGCCAAGCCCGGAATCACTGTGGGAAGGGAATTTATAGTGGTTGATACTTGGAGGGTGTGGCTAACAAGGGAACACCGAGTAAGAGTCTACCACAACCGACTTGGTTGGGTTTTTATGCAGATTAGACTGTCTGCCATTTGGGAGATACTCAGTAAATATTAGCTGTTATTATTAAGACATAACAACTTTTGGGGCACCTGGGACTCAGTCAGTTAAGCGTCTGACTTCAGCTCAGGTCATGATCCCACAGTCCGTGATTTCGAGCCCCACATCGGGCTCTGTGCCCATAGCTCAGAGCCTAGAGCCTACTTTGGATTCTGTGTCTCCCTCTCTCTCTGCCCCTCCCCCACTTGCACGCTGTCTCTCCCTCTCAAAAATAAAATAAAAACAAAACAAAAAATTTTAAAGACATAGCAACCTTCAAAATCAATACCCAGGACCTATATTTCCTATTTTACTTACAAATGGACAGGGGAGGAAAGTTAACTTGCTTTTTCGGTCTCTTTTCTATGTTCTCCAGCAAAAGTAGAGCTACAGTCTTTTTAGCTTTGCACTCAATTGTGCTGCCTAATTAATGCACTATGATTATTCAAAATCGAGCAAAGATATGGTCCAATATTTTGATTTTGGAAAAGTAAAAATTCTCATATATTCTCATTAAAAATGGCTTTGAAACCAAAATTAAACATCTGAACATCCATGTTCTTTCAATGGTTTTTCTAAACATAAAAGTTGTGGGGCACCTGGGTGGTTCAGTCAGTTAAGCATCTGACTTCAGCTCAGGTCATGATCTCATAGTTCATGACTTTGAGCCTCATGTCAGGCTCTGTGCTGACAGCTCAGAGCCTGGAGCCTGCTTCAGATTCTGTGTCTCCCTCTCTCTCTGCCCCTCCCCTGCTCAGGCTCTGTTTCTCTCTCTCTCTCTCAAAAATAAATAAAAATTAAAAAAAATTTTAAACATAAAAGTTGTATTTGATTTTTGTGTTTGTAACCTAAATCCATTATAAGTCCTTCTTTCTCTTTTTTTTAAGTTTTTTTTTTTTTTTTTTTTTTTTTTAGTGTTTATTTATTTTTTGAGAGAGGGAGAGAGAAACAGAACACAAATGGGGGAAGGGCAGAGAGAGGGAGACACAGAATCCGAAGCAGACTCCAGGCTCTGAGCTGTCAGCACAGAGCCTGACACGGGGCTTGAACTCACGAACCGTGAGATCATGACCTGAGCCAAAGTTGGACGCTCAACCAACTAAGTCACCCAAGAGCCCTGTAAGTCCTTATTTCTAACTGTAATTTTCCCCACTATTTCTTTGCCATTTGATATTTTTTCCTACATCAGTCACATCAAGGTCACTATAAATATTTCAATAGTAAAGGAACAAATCACCCATGCTTTACCCTTAGCTCTTCTCCACAAAAAACACACAAAGCAATTCATTGTCTAGGAGAGAAATGGACATATAGAGATGGCATATATGTGTTGTTTTATCCCATTCTGGGCCCCAGAATTTTTACTATAATGGTCACATAAGGAATCTGCCAGCCCAGGGGCGCCTGGGTGGCTCAGTTGGTTGAGCGTCCGACTACGGCTCAGGTCATGATCTCACTGTCCGTGAGTCTGAGCCCCGTGTCGGGCTCTGTGCTGACAGCTCAGAGCCTGGAGCCTGCTTCAGATTCTGTGTCTCCCTCTCTCTCTGCCCCTCCCCCACTCATGCTCTGTCTCTTTCTCTATCTCTGTCAGTATAAATAAACATTAAAAACATTAAAAAAAAAAAAAAAAAGAATCTGCCAGCCCAGATATCTCTGTATCTTTATATTACAATACCCAGAAGGGTTCTGAAACCTGGGACTTTTTAAAGATGGAAAAATAGGGGCACCTGGGTGGCTCAGTCGGTTAAGTGTCTGACTTCAGCTCAGGGCATGATGTCATGGTTTTTAAGTTCAAGCCTTGCATCGGACTCTGTGCTGACAGCTCAGAGCCTGGAGCCTGCTTCGGATTCTGTGTTTCTCCCTCTTTCTCTGCCCCTCCCTGACTCACACTGTCTCTGTCTCAAAAATAAACATTAAAAAAAAAATTTAAGGGGCACCTAGGTGGCTCAGTCAGTTGAGCATCCAACTTCGGCTTGGGTCATGATCTCACGGTTCGTGAGTTTGAGCCCTGCATCCAGCTCTGTGCTGATAGCTCAGAGCCTGGAGCCTGCTTTGGGTTTTGTGTCTCCTTCTTTCTCTGTCCCTCTCACACTCAATCTCTGTCTCTCTCTCTCAAAAATAAACATGAAAAAAATTTAATAAAAATTTTTTAATTAAAAAAATAAAGATGAGAAAATGATTTTTGAGAATGATTGTATTCAGGTTATGATAATGTATATATGTATACATATACATACATTTTATTTATAGTAACAAAAGCACCATGTAGAAAAGCTCTGTTATCATCGGTAGGGTAAAAATACTTAGCCAGTGGTGTTTGGTGAATATTTCTTTTCTTCTTTGCATTTTATGAGCTCCATAAATTCTGTTTCAATTCTGTCCCCAGATCTCAGCCCTGCTTATACTGAGAGGCCGTTTCTTTGGGCCCTGAATTCCTATGGCAGAGCATTTTTTGTCTGTCTTTGAAATGATTTGTAAAATGTTATCTCCTCGTTGTATGTGTGAGCCTGTTTCCCTGCCACCGCAGTTTCACCTCACCTTCTACATCCTGTGTGTGTTTCTGCTTGTGTGACCCTGGGAAAGATGATTTATTCTCTTTCCTTTGACAAGAAAAATAACTTCCTGTTTGGGATCCAAACATAAAATCCTTCATCCATCGGCGGCAGCTTGATTGTCATAACATGTCCTGTGTAACACCTCTAAACACCCCTCTCCATCAAAGCAGCACAGGGGCACTCTTGCTAAATCATAATGCACACAGTGTCATCTGGGTAACAATAGTAAAAGGACACAAAACAAATTAGATATGGATCCATTCCGAGTCTCAGAACTGACTTTTCCCTTCGTTACTGAAGTGTTGATGCCACTTTCATAAAAACCCACGGTTTACTTTATTCTTATGAGTCAAACAACTTCTATTTATAGAAATGCATTAGGAACTTATTTTCAAATTGGAAAATCATTGGCTATGAAAACATGTTTTTATTTGTTTCAGATCACACCATCCTAGTGCCAACTTATGCATTCTCCTAAACTGAAAAGACATTGACCCATTTTTCACCTTATTTCCACACAACAACTACATAAGCTACATGAGTCAGGATAATCTCAATTACGTTGTAGTAACAACCAACGCTGAATTTCAGTGATTTCTTAAGATTTATTTCTCACTCATGCTACCTTTCAATGTGAGTCGGCTGGAGACCTCTGGTCACCACAGTCACCCAAGGACCCGGACCGGCAGAGGCTCCATCTCGACCCGTGCATTTACGATCATCCCGGCAAGGAATAGAGAACGTGGCAAACTATGCACTGGCTCTTAAAACTTCTTGCCAGAATTAACGTATCATTTTGCTCATATTGTACTGGGGCAAAGCAGGTCATGCGGCCAAGCCTGTCTTAAAGGGGGAGAAGTCCAAACCTACTATGTTTCCAGCTGGAGAATGTGGAATGTGTGTGAAGACCCCCAGTGATTGTTCTAGCACTTACAAATGAACTTCACCAAAAAGCAAAGTTGAATGACAATTGAATGACTGGGGCACCTGGGTGGCTCAACTAGTTAAACGTCCAACTTGTGCTCACATCATGATCTCACGGTTTGTGAGTTCGAGCCCCGTGTCGGGCTCTGTGCTGACAGCTCTGAGCCTTGAGCCTGCTTCGGATTCTGTGTCTTCCTCTCTCTCTCTGCCCCTCCCCCATTCGCACTCTAGGGGAGAGTTTAATAAATACACATTAAAAAAAAAAAAAAAAAAGCTGTTCCTTCTCAAACCTTAAAAAAAATAAAATAAATTAAAAACATAAAACATTTGAATGAAGAAAAAGGAATAAAAAATTACTCAGTGCTACCAAAGTAGCCACAATATAGTCACTCTTTTAAGGGTAAGGGACTGTTATGCAGCCACCAAAAATTATTGAAGAATTTATAATGACACGGTAAAATGCTCAAGATGTAATATTAAACGATGGGGTGCCTGGGTGACCTGGATCAGGACATGATCTCACAGTTCGTGGGTTCAAGCCCCGCATAGGGCTCTGTGCTGATAGCTCAGAGCCTGAGGCCTGCTTCTCATTCTGTGTCTTGCTCTCTCTCTGCCCCTCCGCTGCTCATGCTCTGTCACTCTCTCTCTCAAGAATAAATAAGCTTTAAATTTTTTTTTATAAGAAAAAGATGTGATACCAAACAAAAACTATCAAGGTATAGTATTGTTTTCAATATTAGCTCATTAACAATGTTAGCCGGAGTTATCTCTGGCTGGTGGGATTAAAGTTTTTGTTTTCCATTTTTATACCTTGTACACTTTCTAAAATAGATATGCACAATTTTATAGAAAAATATAAATGAACTTAAAAAATACTCAAAACCTCTGTTTCATAGCTTTATTAGAATATAACTTACATATGTTTACATTCACTCATCTAAACCATAGAGTTATAGGAGTTTTAGCAAATACATACAGTCATGCAACTATGACAATAAAAATTTTGATGTTAGGGGCATCTGGGTAGCTCCATGGGTTGAGCCTTGGTTGACCGAGGTTGACCTTGATTTCGGCTCAGGTCATGATCCCAGGGTCATGGGATCGAGCCCTGCTCATCATGGAGCCTTCTTAAGATTATCTCTCTCCCTCTGCTCATGCTCTCTCTTTAAAATAAAATTTTAAAAAATTAGAGTATGTTCAATGCCCCCAAAAGTTCCTTAAGTCCCTTTGTGGTCCAACCTCCCCCAACAAACTCCTCGACCTGTTTTCTGCTGCTATATAGTTTTGCTTTTGCTAGAAATTTCATATAAGTGAAACTGTACCATATGTAGTCTTTTATGTCTATTTTATTTTATTCACCATGAAGGTTTTGAGATTCATTCATGTTGTTACATGCATCAGGAATTCATTCCTTTTTATTACCAAGCAGCGATTCTATAAAATGGAAACACCATTCATCAGTTGGTAGACATTTGAGTTGTTTATAGATTCTGGCTATTCTGAATAACACTGCTATAAACATTGCATACAAATCTTGATCATATACTTTGAGTTCCCTTGGATAGATACCTAGGAATGGAATTTCTGGGTCATACAGGAAGTGTTAGTTTGATTTTTTAAGAAACTTCCAACCTGTTTTCCAAAGTGGCTGTACTATTTTGCATTCTTATCAACAATGTAAGAGGGTTCTAGTTTCCCCACATTCTTATAAAAACTTGGAATTGCCTATCTTTTTAATTTTAGCTATTTTAGTGGATGAAAAATACACAGTACTTGGACAACTCATGCACAGACATTTAGCTGCCATTAGCATGGTTGTAAGCTCCACTTGCATGGTGGAAACTTGAATTTCATGCTTGCAGGCCCCCAGCAATCTAACCAAAGCCAAGGTAAGTCTTTTTTTTTTTTCTTTTAAGCTTATTTATTTTGAGAGACAGCACATGAGCAAGCAGGGGAAGGGCAGAGAGAGAGAGAGAGAGAGAGAGAGAGAGAATCCCAAACAGGCTCTGCACTGTAAGTGCAGAGTCTAACGTGGGGCTTGAACTCATGAACTGTGAGCTCATGACCTGATCTGAAACCAAGAGTTGGATGCTTAACTGACTGAATTACCCAGGCGCCCCACTAAGGTTAAGTCTTCACTAACTACCGAAAGCTTCATGTCCTCATTACTCTAGACTTGGGCCGAGTAAGTTTCTTACAGTGACATGACATATGCAACTCAAGTTATATACAAACTAACCAGGATAGATATTTGTGCTTCTTGAAAATGTGTGTGTTGTGGGTAGGGGAATGGAGATGGAATTATGTTCTGAAATGCCACTGAATTTTTCTTTCTTTTTTGGTTTGACAAGACAAAGTATGAACTGAATTTATAATTATTCCTTGATAACTACAAGGACCAGAAGCAACTGCTATGGTACTAATGGAATTCTTTGGCTTGGGATGAGCCTAGGGAAATGGGATACTTACATGTAAGAAAGGTAAAGGAGAAAAATCCCAAGAGAAACTGTGTGTGTAAGTTTCATGTTGTGTATGAGGAGATGTGCTGCACTGTTGTTGATGAATATTGTGCTAGAATAAAAATTTCCTAGGTCAGATTAAGCTCTTCCATTTATCAGCTGTGTGACCTTAGATGAGCCATTTAAACTCTCTGGTTTCTTCATCTGTAGAATGAGTATAATACTATCTGACCTACCTAGTGCACGGTAACCAGGGATACAAGCTGCCCTATAGAATTGTACTGCAATTTACATTATTTGTACATAGTATACTTGTACTTTTCATTTCACCTTTTATCTTATGTGATCACCCAATAACCCACTGAGGTAGGAAAGAGTAGTTATTATCTCCATTTATAGACTAAACTGAGATTCAGAGGGTTTGAAATCCCACAGTGAAATTTGTTATAAAAGAAAGACTTCTAATTCCCTGGCCAATGGATTATTATTTTGTGTTGTAATTCTTTTTTTTAAATGTTTATTTATTTATTTTTCAGAGAGAGAGAGAGAGGGAGACAGAGAATCTCAAGCAGGCTCCATGTTGTCAGCACAGGGCTCAAATTCAAGAACCGTGAGATCATGACCTGAGCCAAGATCAAGAGTCAACGCTTAACTGAACAAGCCACCCGGGCACCCCTGTGTTGTAATTCTTATATGTTATATGTTGTGCTGTAATTTGCCACGTTTTAATTGAAATACGGCCACGTTCAATTCATTTCTGTACTGTCTATGACTGCTTTTTGTGCTACAAGGGCAGAGTGAGTCATTGCGTGAGAGACCACATGGCTTAAAGCCTAGAATATTTACTATATGGCACTTTAAGAAAATATTTGCTAACCCTTGCTTAAATGCTTTGTGTATTTATTAATTCACATATTTCTCCTAACAATCCTATGAAGCAGGCTATATTAGGATCCCCATTACCCATTTGAGGAAAGTGAGGTAGAGAAAGGTAGAGCAACCAGATCAAAGTCAAACAGCAAGTAAGTGGAAGTGCTGAGGTTTGATCCCAGGTATTCTGGATTCCAAACTTTTGCTCTTAATCCCTTTCATTATTAGTCTCACCTACTCCTATTGGGCCATGTTTCATTCAGGCAACAAGAATTCATCGAGCAACTATTAACTGCATTGTTCCAGGTAACGGACGCCATTCTAGGGATTGGGGATAGAGTAGAACAAGGTCCTATGGAGCTCACGTTCCAGTGGAGGAGAGAGACAATTGACAAGTAACCAAATGAACAAGTAAGATTGTCTCAGAGAGTGATGAAGGCTGTGAAGAAAAGTAGGCTAGAGGACAAGCACAGAGAAGTAGGTGGAGCTGGGGGGGTAGGGAGAGGAGTTGCCAGAAACTAGCTGCATATGTTGAACATATTTGACTGTGATCTTCCCCAAGGCAAGGCCCTTGCTCATCCTTCTTTGCCTCTCCAGCCCCTGTCACAGAGTAAGCACGCAGAAACCATGTGAGTCCATACGGCTGGTCCTTCCTCCACCTGCCTTCCCACTGGCCTTTGCCTGCCCCTTCATCTGGCTTTGTATCTGAGTGTTCACATGGCCCCTTCTTTCACACAACATCATGAGCCTCCAGCGGTCATGACTGCTGAGTCTGAGTTCCACAGACAGTTCAGAGTTTTGCACAGAAAGGGCCCTCAAGAACAATTTCTAACTGACATTTATAATCAACCATCAGCCTGGAGTGTTTCAAAAATAGCCACGTACATTGACATTTTAGTTAGTGCTGTATGTCATCTATAGTTTTCTCTCTCTTTTCTGAGGTAATAGGGAGGACCACAGTCATTGGCAACAAAGATCAGTCTCCAGTCCTGTGTGCATCTCTGTGAGCTGCCAGTGGCACTTCCATCCCCCTGCTCCATTTACCTGGCCCTGAGTCCTAGTGAGTCCAGCCTACCTGTGGGAGGTTGGGCTTCAACCTTAAGATACAGAAGGTGGGGAGGAGGGAATGGCCCGAGTCCCTACAGGTAACACAAATATACCGTGTTTGGGTACAGTCTCAGTAGCTGATTAAAGGTTGATTTTAGATTGGTACTATCAACTCATAGGAAACACAGCTTTCCAGGGATGATTTAAGTAGAAATTCCATCCTCCTGCCAAACTAGCCCTTTGCAAGCATAAGCAAACCCAGAGCCCCCGTGATGAAAGATGCAAGGAAGGAATGATTGACTGCCTGGAGAGAACCTGATATGGGCATTTTCAGTCCTGGCTTCTGGCCTGACCTTGTATGACCTTTGCGATTGTCCTGGGCAGGCTGACTTCGTGACACCTGTCTTCTATAGGAATTGTCAATGCCAACCCCACCTGGCTCCACTCAGCTGGAAGCTGGCTCTGGCTGACACTGCCTGCTGCTACCCTGCTGATGCCCACATTTCCCTTTATGGTTTTCCATTTGCCCTTATCTCCTTTGCTACCTCCTCTTGCTATTTATTTATTTATTTATTTATTTATTTATTTATTTATTTTGCCTTTCTGTATTCCTACGACTACTAATTGCACATGTTTGAAAATATCCTGTTGCCGAAAAATGTTTTGTTCTGGATATGAAACTTTTTCCAGGAAAGGCTGGGAACAGATCCTGGAAACTAGAAATAAAAGCTATTTGTATGTGTATTAGATTCCTAGGGCTGCCATAACAAATTGCCACAAGTTGGGCGGCTTAAAGCAACAGGAATGTATTCTCTCACAGTTCTAGAGGCTAGAAATCTGAGATTAAGGTTTTGGCAGGAACGGCCTTGTTCTCTCTAAAGGCTCCAGGGAAGAATCCTTCCTCACCTCTTCCAGCTCAGGCGCTTACCAGTAATCCTTGTCACTCTGGTTTGTAGCTACATCCGTTCATTGTCTGTTGTCATGTGGCCTTTTCCCTTGTGGGTGTCTCTGTGTCCAAATCTCCCTCTCCTTTCTCTCATAAAGACACCAGTCATCAGATTTAGGGTCCACCCCCATTCAATATGACCTCATTTTGACTTGATTACATCTGCAAAAATTCTAGAAGGTCAAGTTAGGTCACACTCCAAATAAGGTCACATTCTCAGATGCCAGGGATTAAGACTTGGACATATCTTGGGGTGCCTGGGTGGCTCAGTCGGTTGAGCATCCGACTTCGGCTCAGTTCACGATCTCGCAGCTCGTGAGTTCAAGCCCCGCGTTGGGCTCTGTGCTGACGGCTCAGAGCCTGGAGCCTGCTTCAGATTCTGTTTCCATCTCTCTCTGCCCCTTCCTCTCCCTCTCTCTCTGAAAATATGAGTAAACATTAAAAAATTAAAAAAAAAAAAACAGGGCAAAAACTCTCACCGGATTAAAAAAAAAAAAAGACTTGGACATATCTTTTGGAGAGGGGGGCACAACTGAACACACAGCAGTATGGGTTGGCTGTATTTAGGAATGTGAGGTCACATTTGGCCCACACCATGTTGCTGTCTGATGTATTGACTGCACTTTAAAAGCCCACCTCCAAATGAGGAAGGGAGTGGATTTGGTGAGACGGTAGAAGCCCCCAAAATGAGACTGGTCTCACAACATCTTCCTGCTAGCTACAGATAAACAGAATTGGTTTATTCCATATGTCCTTTTCTGCACATTTTAGATAGAAGGCCCAATTTGCCAGAATCCAGGGCTATCTCTTTTTGCAACATGCCCATTCTCATCTTTAATTTATTGAGCATCTACTATGTAACAGACCCCATGTGAGTGCTTTCTTCCCTGAAAATCGTCAGGTAGAGCCTCCTACATATAGTAAACCTGAGGTTTACTATATAGTACTATATAGTACTATATAGTAAACCTGAGGTTTACTATATAGTACTATATAGTACTATATAGTAAACCTGAGTAAACCTCTCTAGGTTAAGTAAGCTGCCCACAAAACATAACTGGCAAGAGGCACAGGGAGAGCTGAATTCAATTTTGTCAGTGTCTTTAGTCTACTCTCTCTGGATCAAACATGTATTCATGTGTGCATTCGGCTTATGATAGTTAAACATCAATTAAGCGTTCGACCTTAATGATAAGGCAGGAAACCAGATGGCCATGGTCCTGAGTTCACGTAGGAGATGTGGAAGTCGGGGAGGACACAGAGGAATTAATTACGTGAAAAGTCAGGAGAAGAGCGTCCCATGATTTCCCTTAACAGAGCTGAACTGTCTGAAAGGCTGTCATTTTTAGAATGGATAATATGATCTATTTTGCTATTTTGATACACCTTAAAGATCAATAGAAGGAGTTTATTTTTGGAGGGCAAGGAATTTGTCAGTTAAGATGGCTTATGGCTCAAGACTACTCTCATCCCAGTGACCCGGCATTTACCACTCTGTGGCTAGCCTCTCTTTGACTAGTTCCCAAGACTATAAACCAGAGAGGACAAGCCCCTGAGTTAGTTCAAGGGCTGTGCAAGGGACATGTTGAGTATAAAATTCAAAAGTGAATATGATTGGGCTTCACAAATAACCACTTGGTTTTACCACAAGGTTTAATATTTATGCCCCATAAACATAAGATATTGTGAATCACACTCGTTTTATTATCAGGATACCTCCAAAGAAGGTGGGGCAATAGCTAAAAATTAGCCTGGGCTGGCAAACATGTTGTATGTCATTGAGAATGTTGTGATCCTTACCTGTGTGGTGGCCCTCCAAACCTGGAGGGTGCTAGTTTGGCAGCTGGAATGGGCCCAGCCACCACCTTAGAGAGTACTGGGCGAGGAGAAATGATGGGGAAGAGCCTGCTGCTTCCCAGACTTTCCTCACAGCTGGAACGCACAGCCTAGCCCTGAATGGGAGGCCCCAATGTTGAGGTTTCATCTGAAGTGTCAATTTTTATCTCACAGAATGCTGAAGAGCTGCCCAGGGAGTGGAGAATGCCATCCAAACATCTTCCCTCCGCCTGGCCTTCAACGCCCTCTGTGGTCTGGCTTCTACTTTCTTATCCAGCCTCATCTCCTACATCCCCTCCTGCCCCAACTGCCATGAGTCAGCACGATCGGTCCATGTGCCCGTGATTATGCTTTGCACAGTCGAACCTCCCAACCTGGCTTGGCCCTTTCCTTCTGCTTCTGTGTCAGGGTGTAAAAATGGCCACAATTATGCGTTTTCCTCACTGTATCCACACTCTTCTGGAATGTGACTTTTCATTTTCTTTCATCAAGAAGTAGAATTTCTCTGTACCCCTTGAATCTGAGCTGGGCTGGTGACTGGCCTTGGCCAGCAGGATGCAACAGAAGTGAAGTAATACAGGTTCTGAGCCTAAGCCTTAAGAGGCCTAGTGTGCTTTTGTTCACTCACTTGGAACCCTGCGGTCACAGTGGGAGCAAGTCTAGGCTGGTCTACTAGTGATAAGACATATGTGGCTCAGTCACCCTGTCCTTCAAGCCGACAGTCATCCAGCTACTAATGGAGCCACCAGAGGATTGCAAATGCTACGGTGAGTGATGGCTGCTGGCATGGAGATCAACCATGCTGGGCCCAGAGCACCAGAGCTGTCCATCTAATCTATGGACAGGCGAGCAAAAATAAATGGTGGTTGTTTTAAGTCATTAAGTTTGGGGGTTGTTACTATGCAGCAAGAGATAACTAACACACCCTGGAATTTCTTTTCCATCCATCCTACAAACACACACTTAATGCCTCCATGTGACTCCATCTGTGCGAGGCTTTGGGGGCTTAGAGCGAGCATAGACTATCTCTAAGGAGTTCTCATTTCCTCTGTTTGGGCCTTTGAAGTTCAGTTCTTTCAAGATAGCTAAATCCCATTTCCCAGATGTCTTCTCAGATCTCCCCAGTCAGAATGAGTCTCTCTCTTTCCCATCCTCAACCCACTGCATCTTCATAGCACATGTTTGGATTCTCTCTCTCCTGGACTCCTGTGATGGCCACCTAACTGGGTTTCTCCGTCCAGCCTGATGGCTGCCTAACTGGGTCTCTCTGTCCAGACTGCTCTTGAATCTGTCCTTCGCAACCATACAGCAATCTTTCTGAGTGCAAATCATATTTCCCTGAGTAAATTCCTGCACTGGCCACTTCTCAGCCCTGACACAATGTTCTAAACTCCCCACTGTGCTCTGATTCCTGCCATCCAGGCTAATCTCCTGTCATGCTCAGCCTCACACTTTTATAGTCTAGCTATCAATAGTTCACTCTTCCCAGTTCTCTTCCACGAATGTTCTCCCCACCCTAGTCTGCCTAATAGGCTGCTATTTATTTTATTTTTTTCTAAATGTTTATTTGTTTTTGAAAGGGAAACAGAAAGAGCACAAGAGGGAGAGGGGCAGAGAGAGAGAGAGGGAGACAGAGAACCCCAAGCAGATTCTTCTGTGCTGACAGCACAGAGCCTGATACATGACATGTACCAAAATCAGAGCCTGACGCTCAACCTACTGAGCCACCCAGGCGCCCCTGCTATTTAGGCTTAGTTGTCACCTCTTCCAGGAAGTCTTTATTGAACTCTCCTCCCTGCCCCACCCCTCCAAAGATAATTCATCACTTCCCACTTCTGTGCTTTGTAATATTGCTGTTGTGTACCAGTGTAATTGCTTGTGTTTACAGTCTGGGGTCGAATATTTGTTCATTCAAGACCTAGGCATTAATATTATCTGTATATCTAGCTAGTCCTTTGGTAAAATCCTTCCAGTTAGGAAATAAATGTTTGAGTGAGTAAGCAAACACATGAAATATGAAATGAATAAAGACTGCCATTATAGTTACCCACCCCCACCCCAAAAGGGTAATTTCTCATATCTATAGAGCAGATAGATGTACACTATCCTTGTACAAATAAAATTTCTTTAATTCCTAAGAGAAAATTTCACCCAGGAGATAAAGGAGGGGAATCAGTGTCTTGGAGCAAAAGTGATGAAATACAAGTTGGAATGGGAGATTTATCATCTGAGACCCAAACATTATCTACAGTCTAATTCTTCACAATCTTTATGAATCCTGGGTTGTGAAGGCCAGTCTCTATATTTTTTCAAAGGGAATTCTAATCTTCTTTAGTGTTTCTGAAAAATAGTAAAGAGGACCTACTTTATCCTAGCACCACTGCCCATTTATTCTTAACATCCCTTCCTAAGTCTTTCACACCACACGCATTCTGAAATCTGCCATCCCCAGCACTATGACCACCCAAGGAAAAAATACTTTCAGCATGACGGGATGCTTTTCCCTTTTTCCCACTTGTCTTCATTTCTTTCCTTCTCAGTTCTTTAATCAACTTATTTTTTTAAATATTTTATGTACTTATTTGTATTGAAGAAGAGTCAACATACAACTATTGTATTACTTCCAAGTATACAACCTAGTGCTGCAATTACTTATAGATACTCCAAAATGGTTACCACAATAAGTCGAGTTACCATCTGTCACCACGCAAAATTGTTACAATAGTACTGACTATATTCCCTATGCTGTACACTACATCCCAGTGTCTCATTTCTTTTGTAACTGTAAGATTCAACTTCTTCTAATCATCCCTAACTGGTCTTTCTCTCATTAGGCTTTCTCTCTCGATTTTCAAATCACCAAAGCCAAGGAACATGTGTGGCAGAGAAATCCAACTTTGTTAGAAAAGAGGAGCTGAAAGAGAAGAAAATTTTACAAGGAAGTGAATGATAGCCTTCCTTTAATGAAAGCAAGGAGGCAGAGGTTAGGAACAATTGCATTCTAACACAGCCTGGTAGACTTAATTATTTTATCCCCACTGGTATGATCTGATTCATTGGTCCACAACAAAATGCAAAAAATAAATGAGGATGTTTTTGAAAACAATTATTAAAATAAATTTTAAAAACTGTATTTTAGTCTAGTATCTACCTTTCTGGAGTTGTCCTTTATTTTATTTTAGAGAGAGTGTGAGCAGAGGAGAGGGGTTAGAGGGAGGGAGGGAGAGAGAGCAAATGTCTAAAATGTTATATTTGTTTCATAGGTAGTATTATTTAAAACAGGGAAAAGCAATAACAATGAAACTTTGGAGAGAAGTTTGGGAAATACTGCTCTACACAGATTACTATTAGGAGCCAAGTGTTCTGTATCCTCAGTTTACCCACATCCAAACAGATTGGCATTCACGTTACTTCTAAGTTCAAAGGTTTACTACTTCTTCCTATGTAACACCGTTAGTGCTCGAATAGGCCTCTCTGTGCCAAACCACATGGAGTCCCAGGAAGAGAGGAGAAAGTGGTCAAATCCCACTTTGTCTCTCTTTGCTACCTGGCCTGAAAGCCATCCTGCTTGTTCCCCAAAGCATCACAGAAAACCTCATGAGTGTGAGGGCTTGTACTTCTGCCTATGGCTGCCATATCCTCTCCCCAGGGCTCAGACTGGTGGGTGGGCCCTGCTCAGGATGGACTTGGGCTCCCCTCCTCCACCCACTCCCTCTCCCCTCACCCACTTACTACTACAGGACCACTGGCGTCTTGATCCCCATTCATCAAACACAATGACCCTCAGCGTCAAACCACAGTTTGGCTAAGGCTGCCCGAACTTCTATATTTCATTCCCAAGTGATCTCCCCCACATCAAGTGTTTTGAAAACAATGTTTATAAAAAAAAGAGGTGAAGTAAAGGTGAAATAAAATTAAGGAGTGGATTTTCACTAAGTTTTAGCTTCTGGGGTTTCTAGTGTCCTGTCTATTCCCTGACAAAATGGTGTTTTGCCATCATGGGAAGGAAAGGAGCAACTTCTGCAGTCAAGGATCGTTCGAATTTCCCAGGGAAACCTTTGGTATCAGAGAGCGTAGGGCTGGACGGTGCTTCACAGGGCCTCTGGTCCGACACCTCAGCCATTGCAGAGATCGGTTCCAGTACATTCTTGGCTGATGTCCATCAAGTTCCAATCCTCATGTATCTTCCGAAGAGGTGCTCTCCTCTTGTACATTGCTATATAAACTTTTGTGGGTCCATGCTTTTCTTTTCAGTTAAAGCTCACTGTTCATTTACTCTATCACTAACAAAACCATGCTCACATATCTTTTTTTTTATTTTATTTTTACACCAATCCTGCAGGAAAGACACAGCTATCTCTATGTTACCTTTGAGGAAACTGAGTTTCTAAGGCATTAAATGAATCTCCCAAGGTTGCAGAGTCAGGTTTCAAACCCTGAGCTTCTCATTTCTTTTTTTTTTTTTTAATTAATTCATTTATTTAAGTAATCTCTATACCCAACATGGGGCTTGAACCCATGATTCTGAGATCAAGAGTCACACGCTCCTCCAACTGAGCTAGACAGTCACCCCCAAGCTTCTAATCATATCCAATGTTGTTTTCACACTAACCTGTAGCCTTCTAGGGCTTTCAGAGGATGGAAACCATACATTTATGCCTTTTTGTGCAGTACCTTAATAAATACTGTTTTAGTAAATTAATTCATTTTGCAGACATAATTTTACTTAGGAGATAGAGTGTAGCACAGAAGAATCATAAAGTGCTAGATCTGAACTCCACCTTCACTACCTACAAGGTGTTTGACCTTGAACAAGTAACTTAACCTTATAGACTTTAATTCTCTCATTTATAATATGATTTTTTATATTTCTGTTTTTGTTATAAATGTTTATATCTGCTAGTCTCTAAGGATAGTCCCTCAATGAGTCACACGGCTTAATTTCTATACCTGTGAATCAGGATTGGTCCTGTGACTCACTTCTGACCAGTAGAATTTGTGAAAAGGATTTGGTATGACTCTGAGGCTAAGTCATAAGAAATCTTGCAGCTTCTTGAGGTGCCTGGGTGGCTCAGTCGGTTAAGTGTCCAGCTCTTGATTTCAGCTGAGGTCATAATATGAGGTTCGTGAGATCGAGCCCTGCATCAGGCTCTATCTGTGCCGCCAGCACAGAGCCTGCTTGCAATTCTCTCTACCTCTCTCTCTCTCTCTCTCTCTCTCAAAATAAATAAATAAACGTTTAGAAAAAAGAAAGAAATCTTGCAGCTTGCACCTTGGGACATTCAATCTAGGGAAGGAAAGCTGCCATAAAAAAAAAATCTGAGTCCTCTAAGATTGCCATCTTTTGGGGAAGCCCAAACTGGTTGGCGGAGAGAAAAGAGATGCCCAGCCAGACCCTAGATATCCCAGCTTCCCCAGCTAGGGGCACAGACATGAGAAAAGATGCCACTGTGGATGTCCAGCACAAGTACCTGAAATTCTGAAAGAGAATCGCTCAGCTGAACCCATTAATCCACAGAAGAATGAGGGATAATAAGAAATTATTATTTTACGCCACTGAGTTTTGGGGTGGTTTGCTAGACAGCAGCAGAGAGACAGAATGCACAAGGGTGATAACCATACCTACTGTATAGAAATGATACAAACATTACATGAGATCATGTATTTAAGTGCCTAGCACATAGAAGGCAGTTAATAAATCGAGTATTATTATTGTTGTTGTTATATTTAATTCTAGGCTTCACTGAAGTCCTTACTTAAGGTAGCTAATTCATACATATGTTCCACAGATTTACATTTTGCAATTCTGCTAACAGAGAGTATTTGCCCCATGGAAGACAAATTTACATCACCAAAAGCCCTAAGGAGCGCAGACTCTCTGCCCTTTGCTGTAAATCTTTTTTTCTATTCTTTATATCTATTTTTGTTGAGCTGGTTCCGGCTCCCTCCATTTCATAATGAGACTAGGATCTTATCTGCCATGTTTAGGGGATACCTTTGATTCACCAATACAAACCACTTAAAATTAATCACCATCCACAGCCCTGGCCCTTGTCTGACAGCATAAACCCCTCTCAGTTCTCCAAAGTGGAAAAAAAAAAAAAAAAACTTTTTAAAAATACATTGCTGCTACCAAAAATATGCATTAATCAAAGGGCCAGAAATTCTCATTTTGTAATATTTCAACCCTAAAGTAACCTAGGCGGGGTTGTCCCTGTGCTTTTAAACTCACACAAATATATAATCGTAAGTTTGCCCAGGTATGGTGTTCAACACTTATCCGGTGTGACGAAATGTAAGAGGGCATCAAAACTCTCAAATTGATGGTGAAGAGTTTGGGCTTAATGAGCTAATGGAGCATGTATTTTTTAAATCAGGAAAATTTTTGTAAAGCTAATTGAATGGTCACCAATTGAATAGCTATGTGGCTTGGCTTTGATGCATGCATCTGATGTTTCCCATTTCAAAGGGCTTTCCCACTTGAGTGTCAAAACCTGTTGTGGAAGGAATTAGGACTGCAGTTTTCATCCGCATTTCACAGATGAAGAAACTGAGGCTCAGAAAGGTTGAACAATTTCATTCAGGTCTTCCAACTTATAGTCTAGGACTGGTTCATGAATGTGAAGATGAAGTAAATCTTTTCATTCAGTTGTTAAGTGGGGACTTTATGGTGTTTTTAGACTACGGGTCTATGATTCCTTGTATACAATCCTTGGGGTTACATGTGCTTTGAGATTTGGAATATTTCAGATACACACACACACACACACACACACCGCACACCACACACCATACACACAGAGTACCAGGGTACACCTTATAATTAAACACTAATTTTTTTGCAGCACCATCTGTAAATATTCATGCTAAATAAGATAAAGATTATAAACAGCTTCATGCCAGTTTATGTCAGATTTTTACCACCACGTGAGCTTGCTTCAGATTCGTAAACAAAACAAAAACTTTTGTTTTTCAGAGCTTTTTAGACTTCAGGACTGAGGAAGATGGGTTGTGGAATGGTACTCAGACTATGAAAATGATCATTTTCTCGCTGCTTTCTGCTACTGGGAATGTCACTTGCTGGCCTAGAAGGCTTGTTCTCAAGCTTTCTGCAGGAAGGCTGACTGGAACAAACAGTTTGCACCTGCTTGTCTGTCTTCCGTAGCTGGCATGCTCTCAAAGGAAGGGCCTTGGCTAAGTTTGAAGTATAGTTCCAGGCTTTGGGGAGACAAGCCAGTGAACTCAACTAATAAACTCTTTTATCCAAAATCCCTAAGGGTGAGAGGAGAAAAGAAAAAGAAATTAAAATGGAATAGCAGCCTGCTTTCAACTCCATGAGAGCCGACCAGATGATGAAGCCAGAGGCATCTCATCAAGAAAGTCCAAATTTGATGAAGCAATTTTGTTCTGGAAGCATTTGACTAGTCAGACCTGCAATGAACCTATTATAAGGTCATCAAGATGGGTTGATAGAAGTGGAATCCATACATTAATATTAATGGAGGTAATAATTATGATATCACTCCCCATTTCACTCCCTGCTTGTGAGACAAGGCCAGGCCCTTTCCTGTGCCAAGAAGACAGAGAACACTTTCTAAGCTGTGTTGTGTTGTCACAACTGGCCTTCTTTTCAGTGTATTTCAAATGCAGCAGTGTCCATTTTCCTGTCTGGTCATCCCCGGTGACTGCATCAGTTGAAAATCATTTTGTGTCCAAGTTGATGACACCTCTTGCTGGGAGTGGGTAAATGATGGGGGGGGGGGTAAGTAAGTGAATGGTATGGGGGTGAGCCCAGCACTCATAGGCCCCAGTGACCTGCATTCTCCAGGGGTCCACTGACACCTATGGAAAGAGCAGGATGGTTGCTATTGCTGCTCAGTGTTACATGTATGCTCAGTGCATGTGTACTGTATGTATACTATATATATATTCAGTACTTGTATAACCAATGCATGTATACTGTATGTATACTCAGTGTGTGTGTACTGTATATATAATCAGTGCATATATACTCATTGCATATATACTGTATCTATACTCAGGGTATACTCAGTGCACATATACTGTATGTATACTGTGTATAGGCTCAGTGTATGTATACTCAGTGCATATGTACTATATGTATAGTCAATGCATATATACTCAGTGCATATATATGTGAGTATCCAAACTCAGTGTGCACTCAGTGTACAGGAACTTTATGTATACTGCATAAATGCTCAGTGTAGGTATATTCAGTGCATGTGTATTATATGTATACTCAGTGCATGTATACTGCATGTATACTCAGTGTATGAATACTCAGTGTATGTATGCTATATGTATACTGTACATATGCTCAGTGTGAGTATAGTTCATTGTATGTATACTCAGTATACAGTCACTGCATATATACCCAGTATATACTGGGAGGTTTGGGCAACTGTCCCACCAGCAGCAAAAGGGAAAATACCCACCTGAGAGAAAACATTATGAACAAAGATTTTTTTGTGCCCCCCCTTTTTTTTTTAACTCTGCTTACATTCATTTCCCTTGTAGTTTATTCACGATAATCTTTTAAATCTAATCAATTATTTGGTACCTTCCTTGTTATGAAGAAAAAATATCAGGGCCTCCAATCTCCTCAGTGCTAACTTCTTTTGCCGAGTGATTCCCTTATCTCTTGATGCACCTGACTCAATTCAATTTCTGAAAAAAGTGTTTTTGAGCACTTCCTGTGTGTGCAGAGCTCTGATGGCACAGATAATCAGGTCTGAATGCCAAGCCTACTGCTTACCAACTGTGTGAATCTGGACAAGTTACTTAACCATCACAGGGGGCAATTTCCTCAATTGCGAAATGGTAGTAACACATGCAAAGTTTGTTGTGAGAATGAAATGAAGTAATAAGAGTGCTTATTACCTAAAAGACACTCAAGAAAGGCTATTATAGCTAGATGCTAAGGGGAACACGAAGATAAAGAAAACACGTACACGTATTTCTTCAGTGCAGGGAAAATATATAAAGGATTTCTAAAATGACTTGAGAGCAGAGATAAGTTAAATTAATTAAATTGTGCGGTGGAAGTTGTGCATTTGATCTGGGTCTGGACAGACACACGGAATATTAGAATATTAACAGGCTGGGGAATGAAAGTGAGGAGACTGAGAAAGGACACACTGCTTCTAGGCATAAAAAAAGTGATACAGAGGCAGGAAAGAACTGGGAAGGAGAAATCATACCACAAGAACCAGACTTTTCCAATATTACATAGATTGAAAATATTTTCCCCTGATAGCATCACAATTATTCTTTTATTTGTCAAAGAAAGTGTTCTGATTTGGGGATTGAAAAATAGTCAAGCTACCATCCACTGCGGCATTGCAACACATAATAGGTGTAAGGTTGGGGGTGGGGTGCCATGTTAGCTCACTATGACTGCAAAGGCCTTGAGGGCTGGGCAAAGAAATGAGATGCCCTTGAAGTGTCCTCTAGCAAGAAGCCCTACCAGGCTTTAGGACCTGAGTGGCACGAGTTTGGGAAGTTTTTGTGATCAGTATGCAGGATGAGTTAAAGGGGGGAAAGACAAGGCAGGGCAAGGGGATTAATCCAGGAGTTATTATAGCTAAGGCGGAATAAAGAAGAAATCATACAATTTTCCAAATACAAAAAGTAAAAGACATGACTTCACAGCCAGAAGAGCTACTTCAAAGAAGCAGGCTGGTGGCTAGAAGGCCAACCAGGACTCAGGGTGGCTCTGCTCGTGTACCAGCCCTGCCACGGGGGCTTGTTCTCCTTGCTCTGGGGACTCAGCCACTCACCTCCAGTGACAGTGCTTGGCCCTGAATTCAACATACAGCAATCCAAAAAATGAGTCACCATACTTAGCTAGCACCACTAATAAAGTTATTCTTACCACAAAATGCCTGCCAGTAGAAGAGGATCTCACAGACCAGAGTATTTGAAACAGGTGGCAAAATGGGCAAACACAACCCATTAAATGTAGCTAGCTCCCAAGTCACCATGGCAAACAATTTCATGTGATTTTAGAGAAGCTTTGCAGTCAACGTCGATGGTGGTTGTCTTTCTTTATATCTGTTTGTATGTCTGTCTTGTCTACCTTCAAGCCTTTTCCCCTTCCTTTCTTACAAGAAGTGAGACCAGCCCACCTGTTAAGTTGTATTTGAGGTTTAGAAGAAAATACTGGAAACTTAGGTAACTTGAAGATGGTTTGGAATGTGGCATGATAAAGTGGGAACTCCTAAAAATATTAAAATGCCTTCTGAACAGCTATTCATTATAACAATTTTAACAAAAGAATTTTCTACTAAATTGACCAAGACTAGCACAATACTCCTAAATTTGTACACCAGGAACTCCCATGACTTTCTCTAGTAAGTCTGAGTTTGCCTCTAGGGAAATAATTCTGCTGTTCTCCTCTCTGAAGGTCAGCCCTGAGTGCCCAGTAGAAATTGCCTGAAGCTACTATGCTATGCCTAGAAGCAGCCTCCAGAAAGAAATTAAATGCATTCAAAGATCAGCTATCCTTTTAAATGACACGAATAGAGATGTGAGGCAAACTGGAGAAGATGCTCCAAGCATTTGTTTCTTCCTGGCTACCAAGGCAAACCCTTGGCTGCTAGATGGAATGAGGCGCGTGATAGAGCTATGGTCTCAAGGGAAAACTGTAGACATCTCTGGCTTGGTGTAGTGGTTGTCATCTGTCCATCCCAGACTTAGGCAGAAGTCATCTATCTCCAGTAATGTTCCTTGTTCTGAAATCTTTGTTTGATATTAATAATGTCACTCTAGTTTTCTTTTCTTTTCTTTTTTAAAAAATTTTTTTAACATCTATTCATTTTTGAGAGTGAGAGAGACAGAGTATGAGCAGAGGGCAGAGAGAGAGGGAGACACAGAATCCGAAGCAGGCTCCAGGCTCTGAGCTGTATAGCACAGAGCCCAACGTGGGGCTTGAACCCACAGAGTGTGAGATCGTGACCTGAGCTGAAGTCAGACCCTCAACTGACTGAGCCACCCAGGCGCCCTCTTTTCTTTTTTAAGTAAGCTCTACACCCAATATGGAGCTCACACTCATGGCCCTGAGATCAAGAATCACATGCTCCACTAACTCAGCCACCCAGGCACCCCACTCTAGTTTTCTTTTTAATTAGTGCTTGCATAGTTATGTTTTGCCACTTGCTTCCTTCAATCTAGCTATGTTGTTTTATTTAAAGTAGGTTTCTTCCAGACAATATATAGTTAGTCTTGCTTTGGTTTCCAAGCTGACAATCTCTGCCTTTTAATTGGAATGTTTAGACTATTTATATTTGATGTAATAACTGATATGGTTATGTTTAAATCCACCATATTGCTGTTGGTTTTTCATTATTCCATATGTTCTTTGTTTCTTTCTTCCTCTTTTACTCATTTTTTTAAAAGTTTATTTATTTGTTTTGAGAGAGAGAGAGAGAGAGTGAGCAGGACAGGGGCAGAGAGAGGGGGCAAGAGAGAAAATCCCAAGCAGGCTCCACTCTGTCAGCACACGGTCCAACATGGGGCTCAATCTCATGAACCACATGTGAGATCATGACCTGAGCCTAAATCAAGAGTCTGACACTTAACCAACTGACACACCCAGATGTCCCTACTCCTTTCTTTTACTTTATGTTTTATGACCTCATTTTAGCTTCACTGCCAGTTTATTAGTTGTATCTCTTCAGTTTCTTTGATTTTTATTGTTGTTATTTATTTTTAGTGATCGTTCAAGGATTTACATTATACATCTTTAACTTATCACAGTCTACCTTCAACTTTACCTATAGTATAAAATCTTTCATCTATTTCCCTGTTAGTCCTTGATACCATTCATTTTATTTATTTATTTTTATTTTTTTTAATGTTTATTTATTCCCAAGACAGAGAGAGACAGAGCATGAGCAGGGGAGGGGCAGAGAGAGAGGGAGACACAGAATCTGAAGCAGGCTCCAGGCCCTGAGCTGTCAGCACAGAGCCTGATGTGGGGCTCTAACTCACAGACCGTGAGATCATGACCTGAGCCAATGTGAGACGCTTAACTGACTGAGGCACCCAGGCACTCCTGATGCCATTCATTTTAATTCTACATATGGTAGAAGCCCTACAATTAAAGAATGAAAAAAGGTGCTTTTTAGATTACCCACACATTTTCCATTTCCACTGTTCTTTATTCCTTCATTATGTTAAATTGTCACATGGCATCAGTTTCCTTTTGCCCAAAGAATTTCCTTTAACATTTCTTGTAGTAGAGCTCTTCTGGCTTTCGTTTGTATGAAAAAGCATGTATTTTGCCTTTGTTTTTGAAAGATTTTTTTCAATAGGTATAAAAGTCTAGGTTGACTGTTGTGCTTTCCCTTAGTGCTTTAAAGATGTTACTCCATGGTCTTCTGGCTGCATAGTTTCCAACAGGACATGTGTTCTTATTCTAGCTTGTTTCTTTTCTCTGGCTGCTCTTTATCACTGTTTTTCAGCGAGTTAATTATAACGTGCCCTGTATAGTTTTCTTTCTGTTTATTCTGTTCAAAGTTCATTGAGATTTTTGAATCTGTATGTTTGCTGTTTTTATTAAATTTTAGAGATTTTCAACCATTATTTCTTCAAATACCTTAAGTTTTCCCTCTCTCCTCTCTTCTTAGAACTCCACTTATAATATGCTAGGCCACTTGGTATTTTTGCAAAGGTCTCTGTTCATTTTTTTAAAATCATTTTTCTTTTTTTAATTTTTTTTAGTTTTTAAAATTTTTAAAACAACTTTTTAAGTAATCTCTACACCCAACATGGGGCTCAAACTTACAACTCCAAAGTCAATAGTTGCATTCTCTACCAAATGAGCCAGCCAAGTGCCCCCAAAAATCCTTTGCTTTTTGTGTTTCATTTAGATTAATTTATAGTCTTAGGTATTCATGTTTGCTATTTTTTCATTTTGTAGTATCTAATATACCCAGAGTGTTTTTTTTTTAATATCATGTTTTTTTCTCTAGAAGTTCTGCTCAAGTCTTCTTTTTATATCCATTCCTCTTATCATTATATTCATGTTTTCCTTTCCTTTACATTATTGAGCACATGAAGTATATTTCTAATAACTATTTTAGTTTTTTTCTTTGAATTCCACCCTCTATGTCATTTCTGGACTTGTTTGTATTGATTTATTATTATCATTTTTCTGCTTTTTTTCATGCGTGGCAATTTTTTAAAATTAGATAACAGACATTGTGATTTTTTTTTTGTTTATGGGTGCTGATTTTGTTTCATTCTTTTAAATAATTGTGGACTTTGTTCTGACATGCAATTGACTTACTTGGAAGCAGTTTGATTCTCTCAAGGCTTTCTTTTAAACGTTGTTTGACTGGGTCCAAAGAAGTCTTTGCTTTAGGATAATTTAGTCCCACTGAGAAGGCAACACCTTCTGAGGGTTCTACTGAATGTGCTGTGTATTATATGATCTTCCTGCTTTAATAGGAATGTGAACATTTCCCAGCCCAGTGTGAACTCCAGGAATTGCTCAGCTTACCTCTTTTTTTTGTTTGTTTGTTTTCCTTTTTCTTTTTTTTTTTAATTTTTTTTTTCAACATTTATTTATTTTTGGGACAGAGAGAGACAGAGCATGAACGGGGGAGGGGCAGAGAGAGAGGGAGACACAGAATCGGAAACAGGCTCCAGGCTCCGAGCCATCAGCCCAGAGCCCGACGCGGGGCTCGAACTCACGGACCGAGAGATCGTGACCTGGCTGAAGTCGGACGCTTAACCGACTGCGCCACCCAGGCGCCCCTGTTTTCCTTTTTCTAGCCTAATGATTTTCACTCCATTCTGTCACAGGTTAGTATTCAGCTGAAGATTCAAATGGGTCTGTCTGTAGATCTCCAGGGCTCTTTCTTTGTGTATTTCCCTCATTTCTGGTACTTTGACACACTGACTCTAGTTGCCTTGGCCTCTCTGAAATCTGATCTCTATCTTCTCACGTCTGTGGGACTGCATTGAATCTGGAAAGTAACTCCCGGCAGAACTGACTGGGGTAATCATGGAGAGGGCTCATGTTGTATGTTTCTCTTCTTCAGAGTTTATGGTCCTGCTTTGCCTTCTGTTTAAAGTCTGCAAACAGTTGTTTCATATATTTCATCTGTTTTCCAGTTGCATATGTCAAAGGGCCAATTCCTATTACCATTAATAATCCATGGACAGAATCAGAAATCTACTTAGCCTTTTTAAGTCATATTCTACAACTTTTCTTCAAAGTGGTCTTTTAGTCACTTTTGAGTAACATTCAAAATAATTATATGAGGTGTGATGTGTGTGCATATGTTTGTGTGTATATGTGTGTGATTATTCTCACTGTTCATAATCTGTTAGATTCTAAATTCAGATGGAAAGATTTTTAAGATTTTGTTTATTTCCGAGAGAAAGAGAGTTTGCAAACTGGGGAGGGGCAGAGAGAGGGAGACAGAGGATGTGAAGCAGGCTCTTCACTGTCAGCACAGAGTCCTATACAGGGGTCAAACTCACAAACTGTGAGATCATTACCCCCACCGAAATCAAGGGTCAGACACTTAACTGACTAAGCACCCAGGTGTCCCCAGATGGAAAATCTCTTGGATAGCAAGGGATACCTTGCTATCTGGACCAATTTGGTTCTCACCTTTGAGCTAGTGAGTAGCAGAGTTGGAAAAGAGAGGCTTCTCAGCTGGGGTTTTAAATGAAAACAGATGGTATAGTCAAAGTGTTTAATGAAAGAGGAATAAAGGAAGATACTGTTTACAGATCTGTGAGAATGTTTAAGAGAACCAGTAAGAATCCAAGGACTAGCACCAATGGGAAGCAGTTAATGTCCCAGACCTGAAGGACAAGGAGAAGGAATGGTGTTCTCAGGGCCTCTATGACAACTGGAGTCCTGGAAGAGGGCCACCTAACAGGATCTGTAGGTATAGATGGGGCTCAGCCACTGTTGTCATGATGAGGTTCTGGGTGAATGCATGTGGGGGAGGTCTTAGTTGGGGTTCTCTAAAAGCAGACTCTGAGGTGAGAACTCATGTGTAAGTGAATTATTGAAAAAGTGCCCTCTGGAGACATCTCTTGAGCCAAAATAAGGAAGGGAAAAAAGACTTGCAAGAGTGAAGATTCAAGCAAAGGCCTAGTCCTAGCCTAACCTCATAGATTTTTCTGGAGTGAAATCACACCCCAGAGTTGTGATACCTGAGTTTGTCTCACCTCATGGCGAGGGTGTAGGGCTTCCATCTTCTCTCACTAGTTATTGGCTAATCTCTGGAGCACATGATTTCCTAGATACTCCCAGCTCTCTACCTATACTGGATGAAGTGAAGTGGCTTTAGTGGTTCAAAGGTGGTTTTCTGAAGGTATAGCTGTCAGCCAACAGAAGCAAAAGGGACAGAAGTTTAGAAATGGAAACACAGAAGCAGTCATCTGGGCATAACACCAACAGTGTCCACCACAGGGAAGAGGGAAATAAATACCACAAGCACATACCCATTGCTCTCTCACTGGCCATAACCAACTAGAAGCTAGTGGGCAGGGAAACCCATGATGCAGGCCTTAAGCATCAGTCTCCTGAGTTATAAATTAGGTGCTGGGAGGGTAGAAATGGATCTGGAGAGCAAAAGTAGCATAAATAGGACAGCAGGAATGGATCCAAAATTTTATACATGTTCATTTGGTTCCTGAGTTCATATAATGATAGTTTGGAAAGAAAGACATATCTGTATGTGTGTGTATACGTATGTAATTAACATTTACTATGCTAATAACCATCATATAACAGCATGGATCATACCCTTAATGTTACTTCTGTGACTGTAACCAGATTTCTGTGTCAAATTCCCCATTTATAAAATTTTAAAAACCCCAAAAGGCATGTTTCCTAGCTCCACTGGGGAAAAGTTATAACAACATGCCAAGTGATGAGATGAAAAGAACTACTTCTGAATTTTACTTGACACTTGAAAACATTTCATTATTTTTTGTGTATGTTTAAGTTCCAGGTTCTGATAAGATAGAAATTAAAAGGTAACCTGATAGCATCTTTAAGAAGTTTAGATTCCAAAAAGGCACTGATGCTTGTAATCTTGAAAAGTCATTGTTGCCTGTTTTTTTGAGCATTTTGCATGTATTTAATTTCTTCTCTGATATAGAACTGCTAGTAAAAGCCAAGATTCCGAAGGTCAATAATGAGCAAAAGTTTTCCCTGGGAGGAGATAGGCTAGGTATCAAGTGTTGGGTGATGTAGTGATCATATCCTTTGCACTGTAGTGTCAAGGTTATGCACTAAAATTCCAGTGGGTACAATTCCCAGTATTGATATAACTTACCAAAGCCTCTTCTTAAGCCCACTAATGGTGTATCTAAAATCTGGACCCTTTGTGAAAGGGTTTCCCTACAGACCCACATAGGCTTATATAGGCCCAATGCAAAGTATTTGTCAGTATCTTCTTCCCCCCTTCCCTTCCTTTCCCTTCCCTTCGTTTCCTTTTCTTTCTTTCTTTCTTTGCCAGTAACAGCAAACTTAACTCATATTAACTCATAAATGGGGATTTATGGGTTCCATAACTACACTGGAGAAATGACAGAGTCATTGCTAAGACTTGGTGTTTAGACTTGAGCCTGTTCTCCACCAATTCCCTCTGCTCCAATCTTTATGTTGATTTATTCTCCATGACAGGTCTTCTCCACTTGCCTGGAAGCATAGCTTGGCTCCCATCTCTCTGCTTTACCACTGCCAAAGGGTAGAAGCTCACCTATTCTGGTGCCAAATGAAAAACATTCCAGAGAGGGGTTTGATTGACCTGATTTGGGTCAGGTGTCCACTCCCTGATCAAATGAGTATGGCCAAAGGGATCGACTACTCTTATTGGGCCTTTTGGCCCACATGCTTACCCTTTGGCCAATCCATTGGGGTCAGGAATGGTTACTGTGAGAAGAGAACAGCTTTCTCTGGACTTTAGGGTTCAAGTCAGAGGAAGGAACAAAAGAAGTAATGTACAGGCACCCACTTTGCAAAGCAATTATGACTATTTCTATTTTAAAGATGAGATAGCCACATCTCAGAGAGGGCAAGCGACTCCTTTAAGTCTCTTAGAGGTAATATGTGCAAAGCTGTGATTGATGAGAGGCTATCTGTTATAGAGATAAGAGCTCAGATTCCAACAATAGATAGATCTGAGCCCAAATCCCAGATTTGCTACCTACCTGTAGTAGTCTGGGATGAATTACTTTACTTCTCTGCCTCTGATTTCTCCACCTAAATATGGGTTATATTTATGTTTACTATATATATGTGTGTTTGCATATATATGCATATATGATATGTAATTACTGTATCTCCTTCATTAAGGTAATTATGAGGATTAAATGAGGTAATACGTGAAAAGTGCCTTGTGCAGTGCCTGGCATAATGTAATTGCTGCTTAAACATTTGCTGTTATTATTGGCTAGGAGTTGAACTTACCAAGTATGTCTGTTTCAAAGCAGCACCTATGTGGCTTGTGATTCTCACAGGAATCACTGCAATTAATTTCTTTGTTCTGTTCTCAGGCCTAATAACTTTGGAATTTTTACACATGGTCCACAGGCACATGAAGTTATGAACACAGTCTCTATCACCAGTGAGCAGAAAGACCACTGCCAGTCACTATATGGGCTTGAGCAATTGACTGGAAATCCAAACCCAGTCTCAGAAATCAAGAATTGCAGCCAAGTCCTATTACCAGAGAACATTCTGTCATATTTACCTGAAGAGCCAATGTAGTCTCCCAACTGAGAGCACTAATATCATCCATGCTTCCCACCTAGACTCAGGCAACTGTGGCCTGTCACTCACTCATCAAATGTTTATTCTGCATTTACTATGTGTGGCCCCTGAGCTCTGCATGGTATTTGATATTTATTTACCCATCCAAAGAATCTCTCCTGGTTGAAAAACCAGAAGGGTGTTGAGTTCTTGGACAGAAGACCAGTCAGGAGAAAACTTAAAAATATCTGTGATACTTCCTGAAACCAAGCTTGTGAAAATCTGAAAAATTTTCTCAAGAGTGAGAAATTAGAAATGGAAATTAAGTGTAGTATCCATTCTTACTAACTTATGGTGTATAAAAGTATCAGTGATGTTCTCTTAAAAGCACAAAATGTACTTTTTGTGTTGGACAAAACTTCCATGAACAAATTGGCAAGGGAATGTTTCTGGCAAAATAGATGAGGTTCAAAGTATTTGTGTGAAAGATGCCTCAGCTTGATAACCTGTGAAAGATGCCCATTATTCTTAATCACAGCTTATTGATAGGTGTTCATTAATTATAATAATATTTTTTAGATCCACGGATCCTTTCATCCCTAATTTTCAAAGTGCTTTACAACTAGTAATTAATTCCTCCAACATCCTAGAGACAAATTTAAAAGGAGCTTTCAGCAAAACTTGCACTGATGCTCAGAACACCTTACTCAGAACTTTGAGAACCAGGCCATGGTTTTGTTGCCCAAAGCCTCAGAATGAGGAGCAGCAGGTTCCCAAATTGTACCCAGAAGGGAACCCAACAGAGGGAAATTCTTCATGTGCTGTTAAAGGAAGACATTCAGGGTGTGGGAAAGACCATAAATGGTTGTGGCATTTATAGCTGGCATGACCTGTTGGGAAAAACAGAACCGATGTGGATTTACAGGAAAAAGGTCCCTGAGTCTCTCTAAAATGCCCAACATCACCATTCATAATAAGAGGGAGGTACTCTCTCCCATGATCCAACTCCACATACCATGCAGGCTGTGATACAGAGGAGGGAAAGAGCCTGGCACAGGAGTCCAGGGACTGGGCTGCAGTATTTGTTCCACTACTGCTTGGCTGTGTGACCTGGAGTGAGACACTTTACCTCTCTGAGTCTTTATTTCTTCACCCACAAAATTAGTTTGGATTAGTTTAAAGCCATATGTCACAAATGGGCAGCCTATGTGACAACATTGGCTGGCAGCCCTGTTTTCTTTGGCTCACACAGTGTTTTTTAAAATGCATGTACTTCTGGTTTGCTTCAGCCCCCACCATTCCTTGTGACCTTCCACCCAGTCTTCTTCATTCATTTATGTCCCTTTCCTGGCCCCTGTAGGCATCTGAGGTTGTAATCCTTGGGTCAGATGATCTCTGATGTTACTTCCAACCCTGATACCCAGTAGTCTAGGCCCTGGGAGGTTACTAAGCCTTAGCAGTCAGAATTACAGGACTATGAAGCTTTGGAGTTGTTGTTGTTGTTGTTGTTGTTGTTGTTGTTGTTGTTGTTCTTCTTCTTCTTCTTCTTCCTCTTCTTCTTCTTCTTCTTCTTCTTCTTCTTCTTCTTCTTCTTCTTCTTCTTCTTCTTCTTCTTCTTCTTCTTCTTCCCCTTCCCCTTCCTCCTCCTCCTCCTTCATATTTTTTAATATATATATACTTTCTAGACTCTTCTATCTGTAAGCTGATGATATAATCTCCTAGGCCTCTTCCCATAGATCTCCAACAGCCAAGCTCTCCATTGTAGTCACACACTTAGCCTTTCTAGCTCTTGTTCACAGCAAGTAATAGCACACAGCTTAGGTCCCTAGGGTTTTTTTGTTTTTTTGTTTTTTTTTCTAATTCTCTCTCTTCCACTCTTGGAGGCCAGCTAAGGGAATTACCCACAGGGCAAAAAGCTCTTGTGGGGAGCCAGGCTTGAAGCAATGATGGAGGAAAGAGAGCTGAGAAAGAAAAAGTCAGTGCTATGGGAGAGTTTCCCCCCCCCACATTTCAGTTAGAACGGAGTCACAAAGGCAGGGTAGTTATTTAGGATTATCTTCTGCAGATTCCCAAACTTCATGACTGTTTCAACAGCTCCAACCCTTACTGAGTTCTTTCCAAGTTGGGCAGGTTTCACTGAGCCCTCTGGCTCAGCTCCCTTTCTGCAGGGAAATTTGTTCATGTTGACCCGAGGGCACACAGCTGCCGCGGGCCTGCGGGACACAGGATCTCTGTACAATGCAGCCCTGTTGTAGAAACTTCTCCACACATGTCCGCATACAGGAGTTTTGTCATTAATGCGGTCTGGGTCATGGGGTGGAATGCACAAAGGGTGGAGAAAAAGCCTTCTATTTCAAAAGCTTTCTTTTTATACTCTTTGCCCCCCCTCCCCTCCCCGCTCCCTGACTCCCTGCCCCGGACAACTTGGAATTTTCTCTTGTAGCTGAAAAAACATATTTCTCTTAAACACAACCCAGGCAGTTGTGTGTCCCAAAGGATCCGTTGGCCAAACAGATAAGGGATATGCCAGGGGAAAAGGACCCAACTACAGGCGAAAATCAAGAAGCTGATTCCATGAGCCATAGAACAATTGTGGTTTAGCAATCAACTCTCCTTTATTAAGTGGTTAATTGTCTTCTTCATAATTAAAGTCAATCGTATTCACTGTGGAAAACAAAGGGAGCAAATAACAATCTCCCATAACCTCACCACCCAAACATTTCATGTTAACATATTTTCTAGAGTATTTCTATGCAGAGGAATATTTCTTTAAATGAAGTTGAGATCATACTAGTCTCGTCGCTTAAAGTCATACTTCTAAGGACATTGTGAAATTTCTCTCAGTGTAGATGGAAGGTTTATGTTACTTAATTTCTTTGGAGTAAGATGTTCAAGGGTTCAGGAGAGATGGAAGCCCAAGTCCAGGGCAACAGAATTTTAGCCACCAAAAAGCAGATCCAATACTTCCTAAAAAATGCCACAGGTTATAATTTTTCTGGACTTAAGCTGTGGAGACCAAATCTCAAATTCTTGCCCACATGCATCTTCCATGGGACTCCTAGGCATTTACTGAAATTCACCATTATAAAAATGGGGCAATAACTCTGTTATTCTGTTCCTAGTATTATCTCCTAACAAACCTCAGAGACTTGACTTAGAACCACTAGATTTTAAGGCAGCCTTGGGAGAATCCCAGTGTACCCCACACCCCAAGGGTTTTGCCCTGGGAGCATAAACACATAGGCTATATGGAGTGGGAGAGAGGGTACACCTAAGGGAAGGAGAGCTACTAAATGTGATTTCAGTGTTAATTTTTTTTTTTACAAAGTTTCTGTAAAGCCTCAAACTTTAAACAGATTTGTAGCTCTACCTACAAAACATGAGCTCAGAAAGAGAACCAGTACCCCCATAAACTCATTTCCCTTGTTATACGCATCTGCAAGGTGCAGGTTCGCCAAGATGAACAGTACTTGAGGGACTCGACGAGATGGAATTGCAACAGTACTAGGAGGAAGGGCTCCTATTTTGCCCCAGCCTGGCCAGTCCCAGATTCAGGGCATAGAGACCCCTGAGGCTGCCATACAAGGCAGTTTCCAAGGTTGCTATGTGCTCAGAGCTCTTTGTCTCTGATTAAAACATCCACCAGAACCACAGTGATGACTGCCTTTCAGTGGGGGTTGTTACACAGATGAGCGTCATTGACCCCCTCAACTCTTCAACTGTAATCAGGAAGTAGAGAAAATGAAATGCAAAAGCTGCTCTATCAGGAAAGGAGCATTCAACACAATGATGTGACCTTCCCAAATGGCTCAGGTAAATGACATCTTTCAAAATTCTACCACCTAATTTATTCAGGCCTTGGAAAACAAGCAATGTGTCTGAAACTAGCAGTTACTAGATGGGCATGATACTCTAGGAGCATTAAGGCTTAAGAGCTTTGCTGAAATATGAACAGAACACACTCCCCATGGTAAGGAAAGGGCCGAGGGAAGGCAGGTGCTGCTCCCACACTGTAGTTTCAGTTGCCAAATCTGATTTAGGCAGAAAGCCCACCTGCCTGACTTTTGAGACTTGCCTACTGCCTTACTGGTTCCGTTGTTGTCAATGATAGCTGTAACGCGTTGGAACCTGAGTGTCACCTCCCTCAGGGGGTGGGCTTGTGCAAAGTGCCAGCAGCCCCTGCCCAGCTGCCCCCTATTGATAAGAGCAGAGCTCATGCTGTCTACCTGAACCCCTAGATGTACCCATTCAGGGCTTCTCCTGGAAATGTCTTTTCCCTGAAGTCTTATGTATTTAGAAAATTGTAAATATTTTTACTTGTCTTTTCTTATCACCAAAACAAAATCTGTTCATTGTAGAAAATTTGGAATATAAAATATGTACCGGGAGGAAAAAAAAAAAAAAAAAACAAGGGAAAGAAAACCCCCACCCACTTACTAGAGATAACCACATTTACTATTTAATATCTATCCTTGTTACACACATTTGTGTGCGAGTACATATATTACAATGTTCATTGCTTTATAACTTGTATTTTATACTTGGTATATGGTGATCATCTTTCCATGTCATTAAATATTCAGTCCTCAATAACTTCACTTTTAAAAAATTTATTTATTTTGTGTGTGAGAGAGAGAGTGAGCAAGCAGGGGAGGGGAAGAGGGAGAGGGAGAGGGAGAGAGAGAATCCCAATCAGGCAATGTGATTTCAGCACAGAGCCTGATGCGAAGCTCGAACTCACACACTGTGAGATCCTGACCTAAGCTGAAGCCAAGAGTCGGATACTTAACCAACTGAGCAACCCAGGTGCCTCTGTATTTGCACTTTTTGACATTGCCAGATGGCTACCTCACAGTGACACCCAACTCCAACATGGACTGCCTGTCTATAACTCTCTGGAGGGATAGGGAAGATTATTGAACCTTCTGCTAAGGACAGATGTGCAGGCACCTCAAAACATTTAAAGAAAGGTCTTACAGATAGACACAAATGAATATGGACCAAGGAAATGCACCTGCTTCTTACAAGGCAGACACCAAGCAAGAATGATGGAGGATCACCCAGAGACTAGTCACCTGAAGCCACCACACACAACAGAAGTGCAGGGCTGAGATGACAGTAAAGGGGGCTGCTCATTGCTGAGGAGTCATCCTGCTTAGCAACGTGGGAGAAGAAGAGGCATTTTCCTTCAGGTGGATTCTTTTTTTTTTTTTTTTCAAAGAATTGGGCTTTATTTATTTATTTATTTATTTCAATATATGAAATTTATTGTCAAATTGGTTTCCATACAACACCCAGTGCTCATCCCAAAAGGTGCCCTCCTCAATACCCATCACCCACCCTCCCCTCCCTCCCACCCCCCATCAACCCTCAGTTTGTTCTCAGTTTTTAACAGTCTCTTAATGCTTTGGCTCTCTCCCACTCTACCCTCTTTTTTTTTTTTTCCTTCCCCTCCCCCATGGGTTTCTGTTAAGTTATGTGGATCCTTCAGGTGGATTCTTGCCAGCCTGGCAGGACTTTGGCTTTGGGCCATTTCCCTAACTCTTCCTTCTGCCCAAGTAGAAGTCAGGGAGAAAGGGCATACTGCCCTCTTGAAAAGTGAGGCTTAGACAGATTACAAAGTCTTTAACAAGAGATGACAATTGTTAAGTCAGGTACCATACCGAGCTAGAAGCCAGAACCCATGAAAGGAGAGGTTGCATCTCTAACACTTGGATTTTCAGGAAAATTTAAAAACCTGTCAAAATCTTGAAGTACGCCAGGCACTTCTGCTTCTCCACAGTGATAGACCTTCCCAATGAAAAGTAAACCTGGGGATCCAGGGGTTTCTTTTCTTTTCTTTTTGAAAATGTTTATTTATTTTTGAGAGAGTGAGCGTGAGCAGAGGAGGGGCAGAGAGAAAAGGGGAGAGAGAGAATCCCAAGCAGGCTCCACTCTGTCAGTGCAAAGCCCAACATGGGGTTCGACCCCACAAACCATGAGATCATGACCTGAACCAAAATCAGGTGCTGGATGCCTAACCCACTGAGCCCCTCAGGCACCCCATAGGGTTTTCTTTTCTGTTCTGGTTTCTGTTCACTGTTTAATGCACTGCTGCTGGTGCTTCATGGCTGAGGACCTGAAAACTTTCCTTGGTCATCCTTTATAGCCCACATAGAACAGGGGTCTTCTATGAGTGGGGACCTCATATGGAGCAGAGTATTGTGTTACACATAACTCATTTTGTCTGAGCAGAAGTTCTCTTTCCCAACTTTGGAATCAAGCCAGGCCAGCAGTATTACTGGGGACTTCCAAGGTTCTGGCAATTATCTCAGAAATGGCCTGAGAGTCATTTCTGCTTTATTTTCACTTTGCTTAGCAAGAAAAACTACTAGGGCTTGGCTGTCCATTATGTTGTTCAAGGTGAAGGTTAGCAACAAAATTTGTAATTTCATTCTCCTATATTGTAACTCAAGCCAGATAACTGTGGGAACGATCTGGTTCGTACTGACATTGCTATCCCTGATAACTTTGTGTTATAATCCATGCTTTCTAGCTGGCCCCAGTTTTCAAAGGAGATTAAATGCACACTACTTTGTTAGAAAAGCAACATAATAATATCATTGGTTTTGACAGGCATTTTTAGACAAATAAGGGATGGAAAATCTTTCAGTTTTATTTATGTGGATCCAACATTCACTTATTCATTCAACAACCATGTATTAAGCCGCCACTGTTCTGGGTGCTGTGGAAGATGCAAAGATGAAAAAAGGCACAGATCTGTCCCCTTACCTTCTAGTGGGGAGATCAAACATGTTCACAAGCAAGCATATAGTATATATAATTTAATCAGTGCTACAAGAGAAGTAAAGATACATTTTATGAGAGTTCAAGAAAGGGAAGGAAGTAGTTGGAAGGATGGAAGAAGACTTCATAGACGAGATGACATTTGAACCGGACCCCAACAGGTATGTGAGAATGGGTGGGAGGCAATTCCAGGCAGAAGGAACAGCATAAGCAAAGGAAGAGAAGTAAGAAAGTATGGATCTGTAGGAAACAGTGAGGAGCTTTGTATGACTTGAGTATAGGATGCATAAAGGGAGGGGCAAGGAGGGAACAAGATTAAAAGTGAAAGTTAGATGAATATATTGGAGGATGTTGAATATCAAGCTAAGAAGCTTTGGATTTTATTCCAATAGCTGCATGACATCATCAGAGCAGAGAAATAATGTGGTATGAGTGGACTGGAAGATGGTGAGGGATGACAGGTGAGACTGCTGTTGCTATGATGGAGGCAGGAGTTAACAGGGCCCAAACTGGGATAGAGACAAATAAGAAGGCAGAGGCAGAATTCACAGGGCTTAGCAACCAGTTATAGGGGTGGAGCCAAGGACTTCTGACAATGACATTCTTTAGGTCAGTGGTTCTCTAGCTTCAGCACATCAGAATCACCTGGGGGGCTCGTGAAACTACAGACCGTGGGCCCCATCCTCAGAATTTGTGATTTCGGTCTGGCATGGGTCCCCAGAAACTGGCATTCCTCGCAAGTTCCCAGGGGATGCTGGTGTTGCTGGTCTGGGGACCATTCTTTGAGAACCACTGCTACAAGTCCTCTGTGGCTCACCTTTGTGACTCTGGGGAAGCAACTGCAAAGGGACAAGGGTGTGGGGAGGGGAAGAAATGATTCGAGTCAGTATAAGTGAATTGGAGGGGACTTGTCCTTTGAACCTAGAGCCTCCCAGATGTTCTGGAGCAAAAGGGCCTACAGATGTTTACTGTACACAAAGACATTTGTATTCACCTCTAAGCTGGCGTACAGAAGGACATTCATCTAGGGCTCAGGCATTTTGTTTTCCTTCGAAAATATACAGGCTCTGATCTGATGGGGAGGCAGTGTTATAACGGTAGAACCAACATCCCCGAGTCTGCCCCTTGTGCCAACAATTTAACTTCGTGAAGTCTCCATTACCCTGTGTTTTTGGGATAACAATGCCAGCGCACAGTGCCAGGAGGAGTAAGTGTGGAAGTCCACGGGAAGCACTTGGCACCGTGCCCAGCACACTCTGCGGATTTTGGTTTCCCCCCTACTCCCACCCTGCAAGCAAGCGTGAGGGAAGTGGGTAATGCCCGTGGTGAAAGCCTTAGAAACACCCTCAGAGACCGGACGCCCCACAGTGACCTGGTCACACCTTTGGATTAAGCCTCATGACAGCGTAGCTCTCTTTGCAAACGCCAGCATGTTGACTCCCTAAAACATATGGGAAAACCAATTTGTTGGGTATCTTTGGTCTGCTGGGAGAGCACGGCGAAGGACAGGGAAGGGATATCTGCGATGAGACAAGGACACAGAGGGAGGAGTTGCTGGAAAAAAAGGAAAGTTTTGTCTCCTTTAAAATTTTGTTCAGGCCGGGCAGGTCTTGGCCAGAGCAGTATCCCTTAGGGCCTCTTGAGGCTTTGATCCTCACAGTGAGACCCCTGTGAACCTTACAAGACTTTAAGAGTGCTGGGAAAGAAATGAGCGGGTAAGCATTTTTTTTCCTTTAACCAGATAAATCTGATGTCACAACATCCCCAGACAGGAAAGCAGAATGTAGACTGGACAGTGAATCACAGGGGGAAGGACGTCTCACTGAGCCCTGTTTCACGGGAACTTGATGACAAATAAGAGAGCCTGAGGCCCCACACCCCCACCCTGGGAGAAAGGGTTTGGGAAACAGGCGGCTCCATCAGTTCAGCCAGATGAGTCGGAGGAGGGCTGGAGGACAATGAAATGTTACAGATGTGGTTCCCCTGCTCTGGGCTGGTCACACCAAGGACACCAGAAGGTTAGGGCCCTATCTATCCGTTTAGTGGCGAGGGAGAGAGAGAGAAAGCAAGGGGTTTCACTAAATGGCTTCACTAAATGACCCCACTTGCCATTTTAGGATTTTGTGATAGGAACGAACAAGCCTGACCTGAGCCAAGCCTCCACTTGACATACCTTCCAAGTGATGAGTAATGAAGGGGAACACCAATAATTCAGGTCCATCAGGTCCCTAGCTGTGAATCGGCACCCTTCCTCCCTCCCTCCCTTCTTCCCTCCCTTTCTTTCTTTCTTTCTTTCTTTCTTTCTTTCTTTCTTTCTTTCTATTTTTCTTTTCTTCTATTTTTCTTTCTTTTTTTAATTTGAGAGAGAGAGAGAGAGAGCATGTGAGAGAAGGAGAGGGGCAGAAGTGTGTGTGGGGAGAGACAGAGAGAGAGACAGACAGAATGAAACTCAAGCAGTGCAGAGCCTGATGCAGGGCTCTGTCTCATGACCATGGAATCATGACCTGAGCCAAAATCAAAAGTTGGATGCTCAACTGATCGAGCCACCCAGGCGCCCCAGGAAATAAACTTTAAAAATGAGCAGTGCAAGTCACGGTTCGTGACTTTGAGCCTCTGCACTGACAATGTGGAGCCTGCTTGGGATTCTCTCTCTCCCTTTCTCTGTTCCTCTCCCACTTGGTGCACTCTCTCTCTCAAAATAAATAAATAAACTTAAAAAGTTTTTTAATTAAATTTTTTGTAAAGTTTATTTCCTTTCCTCCAAAATAGATCCAGTACGGATACAAAGGAATACTACACAAGTAACATAAGTACCTCTGCAGAACGTTCTGTAATGACAAGGGATGGCAAGGCAAGCCACAAGAGCAGGATAACCCCGCCGTCAGTTAAAAAATAGAATGACAGCCCGACGTGGGGTGCTTGGGTGGCTCAGTTGGTTAAGTGTCCAACTTCAGCTCAGGTCATGATCTCGCAGTTTGTGGGTTTGAGCCCCATGTCGGGCTCTGTACTGACAGCTCAGAGTGTGGAGCCTGCTTCGGATTCTGTGTCTACCTCTCTCTCTGCCCCTCCCCTACTCGTGATGTCTCTCTCTGTCTCTGAAAAATAAACATTAATTTTTTTTTAAAAAACTAGAATGAATCAAAGACTAGAAAGATGTCTCAGGGGTGACTCTGGTGGTACAGATAACTTTTTTCCCTTTTTCTTATCTGAGTTTTTAAAAATTATTTACAAGTAACCATGTATTACTTTTGAAGTAAGAAAAGACAAAATTATTTAATTAAAAAAATACATCCAGTATAGAAAATGGTGCTCTCTTTTACTAAATGTGAATATAAACTAATGAATATAAAATATTCAATAAAATAATATAAAATATAATATATTTATAAAAATATAAAAACTAATGAATATAAACTAATGAATATAAAAGCTAATATAAAACTGTATGTTAACTATACTGGAATTAAAACAAAAAAAAGTTCTATGTGAATATAAACTATATACAATTTGTGACCTGTATTTAAGCATTTTCCATGTTGTTAAAAAAAAAAACTGCAAAGTATTGTTATTTTTTTAATGTTTGTTTTTGAGAGAGAGAGCGAGCATAAGTGGGGAGGAGCAGAGAGAGTGGGACAGAGAATCCAAAGTGAGCTCTGTGCTGACATTGCAGAGCCTGATGCGGGGCTCAAATTCATGAACTGCGAGATCATAACTTGAGTCAAAGTCGAATGCTCAACCGACTGAGCCACCCAGGTGCCCCCACAGTATTATTTTTAACAGCTGCATAGTATTTTATCATATAAATATATCATACATTTTTGTCTCAGTCCCCAGTTGTTGGCTATTTGTTGTTTCCAACTTTTTATTATTACAATAATGCTACAATCAATATCTTTTTAGCGTAACTTCCCCATACATATCTTTGAAAATTAGTCACCTGCTGATTTTATCTTGCCCCTAATTGCCTTGGAAGGATTGTATTTCCACATATTCATGCAAGTGCATCAACACCTTTTTCATTATGTAGCGATAAACTCTTAATTTTCTTATAAGGACTCTTACACTAAGACTTTCTTGTAAGATTGTTAGGCATTTGAATTGCCAAGACAGTTGTCAATCAAAGACACTCAGTCCTATGTGTGTTTACAGGGAGGAAGTTGAGGCCCAGAGAAGTGACAGGACCCACCCTAGGGCACACGGTTAATCGTGACCTGGCTGGAAAAGCAACTTTGAATATTTTCCAAGGACTGGGAACTTTGGAGGATCATGATACACTAAATGATAGAAAGAGAGAATGAAAAAAGATTTGGTGGTAGGAGGGGGAAGGAACAGAAGGATTAATGGGACAAAGGGAAGGCACGTTTACTTAAGGGGAGAGGGAAAGGACAGACCAACAATAGCAACATAAAAGGAAAAAGAAAAAGCAATGAGAAAAGCTAACATATTGAGACCATTTACAGCAGGGGTTCCCAACCTTGGCACTACTGGCCTTTGGAGCCAGATGATTCTTTGTTGCAGGGCGCTGTCTTCTGCATTGTAGGATGTTACACAGTGTTCCTTGCCTCCTACCCACTAGACATCAGTAGCATCCTCTGCCCAAGTTGTGACAACCAAAAACATTTCCAGACCTTGCCAAATGTCCCCTGGGAAGCATATCAGCCCGAGTTTAGAACCACTACTTTATGGTATTGTTCTCCACCGAAACCACTGGAGAAATACAGCCCCCACCCTCTCCTTATTGATGGAAAAGAATCTAAAATATCTGTTGAAAGAGGAAATTGGAAGCAAAACATTTGAATGCATTTTAGACATTATCCCAAAACCATAAGGTTATACTGCAAGGCAGGGAAGAGAAATTATTAGATAAAGCCCATTTTTCAGATAAAGAAAATAAGACTGGAAATATATAATTTGCTTTGGGGACTAAGATGAGTCAGAGAGAAATCAGCAAGAGAAACATGAACTTAGGCTCTGACCTTTAGAAAGAAGAAAAACAATTTTATCACTAATCCCTGCTCACTTCAATCCTGGATCTTTGTGAGAAAAAGGAAAGCAATTTCCATTCTACCTAGTAGCTGATGAAACATCAGGAATTGGTAGTAACAGAATTTTTCTTCCTATGAAGAGTAAAAAGCAGAAAACTGTTAAGAGTTAGATTCCCTGATTTAAATTAAAAAGAAGTCATGGGCACCTGGGTGGCTCAGTTGGTTGAACATCCAACTCTTGGTTTCAGCTTGGGTTCTGGTCCTGGAGTCATGGGATTGAGCCCCAAATCAGGCTCCATGCTGAGTGTGGAGCCTGCTTGGGATTCTCTGTTTCTCTCTCTCTCTCTCTCTCTCTCTCTCTCTCTCTCTCATTCTCTCTCACTCTGCCTTTCCCCTGCTCATGTGCTCATGCATGCTCTCTTTCTCTCTTCCCCTCTAAAAATTAAGAAAAGAAAAAAGTCATTATGCGCCAAACACTATAAAGTGCCTCACACTTATCTCTCTGAAACCTCACATCAGCCCTTTCAGCTGGGTCCTGTTATTATTTGACAGATGACCAGCTGAGAGCCAGAAGTTAGGTAACATGTCCCAGATCACATACTAAGTGAAAAGACAAAGACTTCAAACCAGGCCTGCACAATTCTCAAGGCAGGACAGTAACCTCTTAGCATCCCTGCCTCTATTGACAAAGCCTACTCCTCTAAGATTGCCATTTTGTCTCATTTTAGAATGTTTTCTCAGAAACCCCGCAGTTCACTTCATCATGGACATGGACAAGAGTATTGGGCACTGCCGGTAACAGAGGAGTCTAATCTGGGAGCTCCCCCAGAGTGCTCACCCACATCCTAACTGCGCAGGAAAATGAACAGAATATATCTCATAAGGTGCTGTTAGAATCCCAGTCCTGGGTTTGTACCTTCCTCTGGCTGCCTTTCACAGAACACAGAGGCTATCTAGCCCGCCAGAGCCACAGCTGCTCTGGCGTGGCTGGCCAGCCATGTTCCTGGAAAGTGCTTTGGTTCCTGTCTTTCTTCCTTTCTTTCTTTCTTTCTTTCTATGTTTATTCATCTTTGAGAGAGATGGAGAGACAGAGCATGAATGGGGGAGGGGCAGAGAGATGGAGACACAGAATCTGAAGCAGGCTCCAGGCTTTGAGCAATCAGCACAGAGCCTAACACGGGGCTCGAACCCACAAACTGTGAGATCATGACCCGAGCCGAAGTCAGATGCTCAATCAACTGAGCCACTCCAGTTCCTGTCTTTCATAAACACAATTAGGGCATCTCTGTCAGACTTTAAAATGTTTTTTTCCATTATTAAAGTATAGTTTGACATACAATGTTACCTTAGTTTTACGTGTAAAGCATAGGGATTCTATAATTCTATAGATAAGTGTAGTAACCGTCACCATATAATGTTATTATATAATATTGACTATATTCTCTATGCTGTAATTTTCACCCACGTTTGAGTTATTTTTAAAATTGTTTTTTAAGGTTATTTATTTTGAGAGAGAGAGAGACAGAGAGACAGAGAGAGAGTCTCAAGCAGGCTCCATGCTGTCAGCACAGAACCTGACATGGGGCTCAAACTCGTGAACTGTGAGATCATGACCTCAGTTGAAGTCGGATACTTAACCAACTGAGTCATCCAGGCATCCCCATCCACAATTTGTTTTTGAGACTCTTCTTTTTAGAAGAGTTTTAGATTCATAGTGAAATTGAGCAGAAGGCCCAGAGATTTTTCATACACCCCTACCTCCACACAGGCACAACCTGCTGCCATTAACGGTATAGAGGGTACATTTGTTACCGTTGATGAACCCACATAGACACATCACAATCACCCAAAGTCCGTCGTTTACATTAAGGTTTACTCTTGGTGATGAGAGTTTTTTTGATTTTTTTTATGAACTTTTTTTGGAATTATACTTGATATTTTATAAAGAACTTCTACAGGATTGTATTTTAAAAACCATTTTGTTTCTACCAAAGGGAGGACTTTAGAAGGCAAGAGCTGTTTTTCATGCCTTTCCCCTTGTATAAAAATATTCTGAGTGACTTGCATGCATAGTACAGATGTTTCATGCCTTCCCTTTCTTCCAGGATGACAAACAGTTATATTTAGTTATAATAATAGTTATATATAATAGTTATAACAACAGCAAACAGTACAATCTGCTTACTCTGAGCCATGCACTCTTATACATGAGCCATGCACTTTAGACTTTCATACATGAAGAACTGAGGTCCAGAGAAGGTCCATTACTTTGTCTGAGGTCATACAACTAAGTAGTGCAAAACTTTACATAACAAAAGAGTGGACATTTTTCATTATGGTTAAAAAGGACGTCTGCTTTCAATACAAGCTGCATATAGGCAGTTCTCAAGAGTGTAGCCTTGCTTCCTTCCACAAACATTTACTGAAACCCTACTGTGAGCCATTCAGAGAAGGATGGTGCCTTGGGCAGGATTAGAATTCCTAGTCTGATGTCTAGGGATTGATGTCAGCACTGGATAGAGGCATTCAAGGTCATAAGAAAGTCCTTTGTAATATGAAAAAAAAATCTCTCTCTTATTTAATGCTTTCATGCAGCAATAACCCTCCCATTTCTGCTCCCAGGAGAAGGTGGCAAGTGGGCACCCACTTTCTGTTCATCTACTCAACTCAGGGTTTCCCTTCCAGCTTCGTGAAATGCTGCCCAAGGTGAACAACGCTGTCCTGAAGGCCCGAGACCTCATGTAACTCCTCTCTGTGGCATTTGACACTCTTACCAACTTCCGCTTCCTGGAAACTAATTTTTCTTGCAACTCTAGTTTTACTTTCAGAAACCACCCTGTTTCCCATACCCCTCCCACCCCTCTGATGCTACTTCATGGTTTTTTTCAGTACAATTAATTTCAAAACTTGGAACTTTAAACCTACTTTGTGCATCAGTAACCTACAATGGTTTTGACCAAATTGATCAGCATCACGTCCACTGGAAGAATGAGAAAACCTGGAGGGGAAAGCCTTGAGGTGCCCAGTGATTCAGGGAGAAGCTGGATTCCCAGCTCCAGCACGGCCATGAGCTTGGCTGTGTCTCTTCTGAGCATTTACTGTCAACCTTCAAAGCAGGAGCAGCTCATTGTTTGCTATGAACTATATTTAGGAAAGACAAAGCCTGCTGAGTATGGAAAGACTGCAGGTTTGGGCAGAGGGCGGGGCTTTAAAGGCCTAGACCCATGAGAAACACTTATTTCATTGAGTGTTATTTTTAAATGTGCATTTCCTCACAATAGGGCCCCAGGTTCTGCTCTCCTTAAAGGGTTACAGATTTTCCCTCCCAGTGACAGATTGCACAGCTACATCCCAGAAGACATAAAACTCCTTCCAGTCATCCCAGAATTAGGTCCATAGATTTCCAGTTATAGAAGAGAGCCATTCTGGGTAACGCAGCAGATGTAAATTGTGTGCCTGAATTGATTTTGCATTAATTTCTCGTAGGCTATTTCAATGCTGCTTAAATACCACTTTTTAAAGCTTGTATGGTATTGTATTTTAAAAGCTGATTTGTTTCCACCAAAGAGAGGGCTCCAAGAGGCAAGAGCTGTTTTTCAAACCCTTCCCCTTGTGAGAAAGTAGTTTTGCCAGTGAGGAATTTTTGGTAGTGAGCTGTCTGTTTGCATAGCTCCTGTGTATATGTTTTTATGCTGCTTCCGTATTCTTTCTTTTGCAAGACACATCATGGGGTGCAAGCTTCAGCTTTCATATCTCCTTAAAGGACCAGCCCTGCACCCATCGGAACTGAGTAAAACAGTTGTACAGGGGTTCAGATAACAGCACCATGTGCCCTTGCTGCCCAGTGCCTTAGGCTGTGAGCTCTTAGCTCTCCTACTTGATCCAAATGCTTTTAGAAACCATCAGATGAAGAGCAAAAAGATAATCTATAAACCTATTTTTTCTAAAAGAGAGATAGGGGGTAGAACTCATATTGAGTCCTGAACCTGCTACAGAAGGTCACCTTACAACTATCAAAGCTTGAACTTTCTCATATATAAAGCCACATGGCACTCAGCAAAGTAACAAATAGCACATCAGCTGTTACTGCCACCAACACATGCTTCCAGCACAGGCTCTTGGTCGCATTTCTTCATTTTTGTGGCCGTGTGTGCTAGGTGTAGGTTTTGAGACACTTTACAAATGGTTTGATGAATTGATTACACTAATTACATTTCAAATTACTAAATATTAACTATTTAATTAAATATTAAAGTACTGAGAGAACTGAAAATGCAGTCGAATCAGTGTGTGCAGCTATTATGAAAACGGAAGTTTCCATGAAAACGAAAAGAAATGGTTCCCATGAAAATGAAAAGAAAGGGAAGATGAACGTGGTTCAGTCATAGGAGTAATTCCACAGGACAAAGAGGGAAACCTATAACATGGAATACGCAACTGAAAGTTTGTGAGTGGTAAGAAGCACTGACGTTGGATTTCTATTATCCTAAGAATAATTCGGGGGAAGGCTCCAGACTCAAGGACGCTGGGACTAAAAATTCCCTTCAGAGATGTAACCTTAAAGGGAAAGGTAATTTTGTGCCAAGCCTCCGTGTCCACCAGGGGCCTGCTCATTTTTAGATTCTAGCACCACCTAGAGGAGAGAAGGAAATAATTCCCGCCCACCGCTGAGTCACAAGAATCTTTCCTCTGTTAACCATTTTGCAGTTTTCAAGGCATTTGCATCTTAATATCTCATTTGATATTTAGGTAATTTTCTTCGAGATAGGATTTCCTATATTCATTGTATGGATGAAGAAATTAATCTCTCAGCAGCTTACTGTACAAAGAATTTGACCAATTTTTCATGTGACCAAGCATTCTCCATGAATTAATTTTTTTTTAGCAATGGTATTTGAGTATAATTTACATACCATGAAATTCACTAATTTTAAATATACACAAGTCAATAATTTTTTAGTAAATTTACTGAGCTGTGCAGCCATCACTATAATGCAGTTTTGGAACATTTTCATTAGCACAGCAAGATCCCTCCAGCCTCTTTCACACTGAATCCCCCTTCTCACCCCTGCCCCAGGCAATCACCACTCTGCTTTCTGTCTCCATAAATTTGCCATTCCTGGAGATTCCATAGATACAACACGTGCTCTTTTGCAGTTGGCTTCTTCCACTTAGCATGATCTGTTTGAGGTTTATCCAGGCTCAGCCTTTATCAGGATTTCATTCCTTCTTATTGCTGAATAGTGTTCTATTGTATCAATAGACCACATTTTACTTGTCCATTAACCAGTTGGTGGACATATAGGGTCATTTCCAGTTTCTTCTATTATGAATAACATTTGTGTGAAAGTCATCTTTTTAAGCAAGAGTCTTTCGTTACTTAAAAGGGTTGTGGGGACACCTGGGTGGCTCAGTTAAGCATCCAGCTTGGGCTCAGGTCACGATCTCATGGTTTGTGGGTTCAAGCCCTGCGTCGGGCTCTGTGCTGACAGCTCAGAGCCTGGAGCCTACTTCAGAGTCTGTGTCTCCCCTCTCTCTCTGCCCCTTCCCCACTCATACTCTGTCTCTCTCTCCATCTCTCAAAAATGAATAAATGTTTAAACATTTTTGTAATAAAAAAATTTAAAAAAGGAAGTGAATAAAATGTGTAGTAGGAGATTGATTACATAAACTATGTGTATTGGGGGAAAATTAGGATAAACTCTCTGGAGATGCCCAAGAGAAAGACATTTGGGTCTCACGTTCAATACATGCACACACACACACACACACACACACACACACACACACCCAGGAACCAAGGGGCTCTTGGGAATATACTCTTGGGAAAGCAAAGTGTAGGGAAATAATTGAACATTTGATTTGATGGATTAACAGGATTCAAAGACAGTCTTTGTTGTTGTTGTTGTTGTTATTGTTGTTGTTAAGTAAGCTCTATGCCCAACATGGGGCTTAAATTTATTACCCCAAGATCATGAGTTGCATGCTTTTCCCATAGAGCCAGCCAGGCACCCTTCAAACACCATTCGTAAGAAATTTTTTCTTGTTGAGTCAATGCAATATGTAACAGATACAGACTTTGTTAATGCATCTGAGGTTGGGGGTTCCATTATAATCCTTCCTCATCGTGAAGATATCCATGTGAAGACTCGTTAAGATGGTGAATGTAAATCTTCCAAGTCTTTCCAAATCTTAGCACAGAGCCTGGCACACAGTGAGTACTGATGTTATTTTGGTAGGGTTGGATTGTGCTCTAGATACCCAGAAATAATGACATTGACTGCCGTTTACTCCAGTGAATGTTTCATGTGCTTTCATTGGATGTTTCTGGCTTGAGATCCAGGCAAACAGAGGTATAAATTTATTTTAGAGGTAATACAATATTTGTGGAAGTGGAACCTCATTAAAAAAATATTGCTTATCACCCAGAATGCCATAGGCTGGTAGGAAGATGTAGTGAAAATCTGAAGGGAGTGCTTAGGACTTAGGGGGATAAATACCAGAACAATTAGCATGATAAGTTAGCAACTCATTTTGCATATAAAAACATTGCTAAGGCTCTACAGAGTTTTTTTCTATTTATGGAAACCAGTCAGAGGTTCTTGGGTTTAATCAAAATTTAATACCCTGTGAGGGGAAATATGAAGAATACAAATTCTCAGTAATAGGCAATATGTCAAATGCAGTAAGTGCCAGTTTTAAAATAGTCCTTTTTGCTGTGTCTCCCCTTGTAGACTGTGCACCTGATCGGTAGTTAGGAAAACATGGCCAGAGCCATAGTAAGTCTCTGGGAAAACAAAGGAATGAAATACATATTCTGTAGCAGGAAACATGTCCAAGATTCAACAAAACCATAATCTTTAAAATGATAAGGCAGCATATTCAAAAATGGCTAAATCAAGGGACTTTCCTCCAAGAAAATTTGAAGACTCTTATTTCATGTGGGGCAGGGCAGGTGAGACTTCCGTGAGCTGCACACACCTTTATATTCACTGGAGTGTAAATTTGAGAGGCCAAAGTAACCATGCGTTCCAGAAATCTTTTTGCTGAATAAGCCAAAATCTGAGGAGGGAAAGCCATTGGATGCACTTATCTGACACCAGAAGAACACAGTTCAGTCAGGCACAGAAACAAACACAGATATGCTATAGGCTTACTTAGGGAAACATCAGACAGTACCGACTTGGTGAGATACAAGTATGGAGGATAGCAATCCTAGCAGGTTATTTTGGCACATTGACTTATTGGTACCAGTTTCTGTCGCCTTGTAGCCACACCCTTTACCCTGTGACTTTGCAATTCTCACTAGAGGCATGGGTGTTGGGTTGGAACATGAGGTTTGCTGCAGCCAATGGATTGTGGGCAGGGTGGCCACGTGCCAGTTCTGCTTAGTATTTAGGAAGCATTTGTGCTTTCGGTGCCCTATTGTGCCTCTGCCGTTGTCATGAGAAGAAAATGTTGTGGCCAGCCCAGTGGCCCAAGTAGGAGGAAGAGAGACACATGAAGCAGGTCTGGACGCACACTCAGTCTAGATTAGCTACTCCCCGGCCAACCCACAGATGTACAAGCAAGAGTAAGTAATCATTGTTCAAAGCCGTGGGATTTTGAAGCTGTCAAGCAGCATTATTGTGACACTAAGTTACTGATATAAATGGTTATTTTATAGGGCTAGTTGACAGAAAAGCTGAGAGACTATTAATCTGAGAACTATCAGATCTTCATCTTCACATTTATTCTGTATGGATAATAGAAAGTTAAATTTTCAACAGAAACCTGAGCGTCTCCTATATCAAAAATTGATAGTTGGGCCATTCGAGAACCGAGAAAACAATTTCTGTACAGATTTATGTAGGATAGGGGTTGGGGACAAGTGTGCTTGGACTTTTGTTTAGATAACTAATTCTAGGGGCACCTGGGTGGCTCAGTTGGTTAAGCATCCGACTTCGGCTCAGGTCACAATCTCGTGGTCTGTGAGTTCGAGCCCTGCGTCGGGCTCTGTGCTGACTGTTCAGAGCCTGGAGCCTGTTTCAGATTCTGTGTCTCCCTCTCTCTCTGACCCTCCCCCGTTCATGCTCTGTCTCTCTCTGTCTCAAAAATAAATAAACGTTAGATAACTAATTCTACCTCATGCAGCCCACTCTGAAGACACTCCTCTTTTCACACCCTCCCTCCCCAAATGCTAGAAGACTTGTCAGTTTTCTGTGTCTCTCCTTGAAATCCTCTCTTTTCAAATCTAGTTGGGTTTTGTGCAGCATGAATTCTCATTTGTCAGCCTTCTCGAATAACCCTGGTACATCTAAGAGCTGGCAAAAGGTTTCTGGCTTAAAGTAAGAATGGAGCAGGTGTCAGAGCCATGGTGGCAGCCCAGGGAATCCATGATGGAGCTGACTGGACACAGGAATTGGGACAAAGCTTGGGGTCAGGTCCACGTTGGAATTTTGTTCCTAATTGTTTTGAGACCAACAATTCCAAGTTTTCTATTTCATACATGTTTACTCCATCTTGGATAAGTGGAGGGCTAGAGCTCAGATTCCAGGCTGGAATTCCAGAAGCCTGAGTTGGGTATGAGGTTGAAGTGGGCGGGTAGACAGCAGAGATATGAGGTAAGGGCCAGTCCTAAGCACCAGTGTGAAGGGACTGGACAGAAAGACACCAGTAAGAGGCAATAGAGTCAGAACCAGACTGGAACAGCTGGAACATGCCAGAACAGCAGGTAGGACCAGGGCCTGAAGAGACGCTCTGGGCCCCAGTACCTGGCTGGGGGCATTTGGGTAGGTGCTACTAGCTTTACCTGGCTAGAGTTCCAGGCTAGTTTGGAATGAGGCTCACTGAGAATGAGATGGGAGAGTTGTACGGGTCTGAGTCTGCCAATCATAAGCAGCAGGGAGCCCTTCCTTCATGCTGGCTTTCCTTCCTGAATCCTTATCTCTGTCTGAACAAGATGAATTATAAAGAAAGGAATGAAGACAAAAATCACCTAGTATATTCCAACTTTTTAGAACTGCTTAGAACTCTCTAGCAAACAGTCTTTCTTCCGCTGCCAACCAGGAATTTTGTACTTCAAAAATGTCTGTGCTCCTAACATGTAACTTATTCCACTCCCTACCGCTACGTGCCCCCACTACTTTATTTTCCTGCCGGGAAGTAACAGCGTTCTACCTCCTTGAAGGGGATTAAGTCAATGTCTCACTGAGAGCTGAAGATAGACGCTAAAGAGGAGATGGGCATGATCTTCAGAAAAAGAACTTTAGCTTCTCATGAAGGGAGGAAAGATGTAGATGGCTGTCTGCATGTGGTTCTGACCTACCATGCTGTTGGGGTGACATCCAGTTGCTTTGAACTGAGGGATTTCCCAGGACATAAGACTTTCAGTATTAATACTGGGCCAGTCACTGGATTGATGCTCTAGAAGATGACAGACTTTTTAAAGGGTTAGCATATGGATGCAAAGGGACAGAATGTTTGGTAATGTGGCTGTATAGGTTATACACTGCCAAGTAACAAATTTTATTAGCTTTCTATTGCCTCATGACAAATGACTACAAATGTAGTGGCTTAATCAGCACACATGTATTATCTCACAATTTCTCTGAGTTAGGAGTCTGGGTATGGCTCAGCTGGGCCTCTGCTGAGGGTCACACAAGGCTGTAATCAAGGTATCAGCTGGGCTGCATTTTCATATAAAGGCTTGTCTGGGGAAAAAAAATCTGCTTCCAAATTCATTCAGGTTGTTGGCAGGATTCATTTTCTTGCATCTACAGAACTCATGATGGCTTGCTTGTATAATAACAGAGAAAGAGTCACTGGACTCAGAGAGGACCTAGTTCCTGCTTTAAGGACTTTCACTTGATTAAGTCAAGGTCACCCAGGATACTCTCTCTTCTGATTAACTCAGAATCAACTGACCTTAATTATATCTGCAAAATCCCTTCACCTTTGCCATATCCTATTGTCCAGAAGCAAGTCACAGGTCCTGCCTACACTTAAAGATGTGAACACCTGGGATCAGGAATCGTAGGGGCCATCCTACAAACCGTTGTCATGGAAACCATCTCAAAACATAGGGGCTGAAACAACATTAAAAAAAAAAAATTATTTCCTCATGATTCCATAGGCCAGTAGTTTGGGCTAGGTTTAGCAGGGCCATTCTGCTGATGACACTTGAGGTCACTCATGTGATTACAGATAGCTGACAGGTTGGTTGGGAGCATATTAGTCTAGGAGGTCTCAGCTTGACATGGCTCCACATGGTCTCCTCCTCTAGTAGAATGACCTGGGCTTCTTCACATGGCAGTCCCACAGTAACAAGAGAGAACAAGCCTTGGTGTGCAAGTTATTTTCAAGCTTGCATCACATTTGTGAATATCTCATTGGCCAAAGCAAGTCCTCTGGAAAAAGCTGGAGTCAATATGGGAGGGATCTACAGAAGGGCATAAATAGAGGAGATGTGATTCATTGGGGGTCGTTCCTGGAACCAGCCACCACAATGGAATTGGGAGATGCAGTCAAAACTCCTCTTGCTCAGGTTTGGAAGGAGGGCCAATAGTTACCTATCACTAGTGGAACAGGAAGACCATACAGCACACATGGCAAAAACAGCTACAAAGTTCTCAAGATGAGAGGACTGTCCCCAAGTTTTCTGGACTGAGGTTCATGGGTTTCATAAATGGCCCTCGGGGGGTGCCTGGGTGGCTCAGTCAGTTAAGCGTCTGACTTCAGCTCAGGTCATGATCTCATGGTTTGTGGGTTCGAGCCCTGCGCCGGGCTCTGTGCTGACAGCTCGGAGCCTGGAGCCTTCTTCGGATTCTGTGTCTGCCTCTTTCTCTGCCCCTCCCCAGATCACACTCTTTATCTCTCTCTCTTTCAAAAATAAATAAACATTAAAAAAAATGGCTCTAGGTAGAGGGAGGGATCTTTTTAATAACAGCTGACATCGGACCTCTCAGTACGTTGGCAAGTCTGAATTTCTAAGTTTGACTTAGAAAAAACAAAGCATAAGAGGTTCGAGCAGTAACTTTATGCTGTGTATTTTTACTGGGATCTTTATCATTTGAAATCATAACACCTTGTTGCACATTTTCACACCACCATCACCCCTGGAAAATCTCTTTTTAGGCTTTTCTTTACAGCTCCATATTCAAACTGGATAGATTCCAGCAGACAAGAATCATTTATGCCAACACCCAAACTCCTAATAATTGCAGTCATAAATGCTACTGAACTATCTCCATCATGGGCTAAACAGAATGAAAGCACAGAGCTTTAAGTGAGAAATTATGAAAAAAAGTAATGAAAACTTTGGATTGAACATATATTCTGAATAAAGGAGGGAGAGGAGAAAGTGGCTAAGAGAATAAAGCAGGAAAAGGAAGCATGGTATTCTTCTTTCTCCGTTATTACCTGGATTCAATAATATTTTTTTTTAAACATTAAGATTAGGTGGTGTATTACTTTAAACCAACATGGTCTTTCATGTAGGTTCTGTGTTGGTGGGCATTGCTAGCCTCCCATGACTAGAGTTCGTGAGAGCTATAGGTTTCCCCCACAACCTTCCTACTAGGTGGTATGCTATAGCTAAAGGAATCTCAAACGGGATTCTTTCATAAAAGCATATGTTAACAAACAGGCACACAAGAAGTCATGCCTGTTCCTGAAGCTCAGAAAAAAGACTATGGCCTCTTGCATGGCTGAAGGCTTCGATATTCTGACAGTAGGATTTTCTTCTTTTTAGCCTAAAGCACCATTAGACGTCCTCCATTGGATCTTGCAACAGACGTAGGTGTACTTGTCTTAAGTGCTGGCAAAAAGGACCTAATGGAATCCTAGACTTGAGGTATTACTCTGAAGTCAGTAAGACGTGGACTTGTGTGGTTCTGACACCATGTATCTTGAACACCATTTGCCCATGAAAACTTGTTTCTTTTCAAGATAATACACAAAGGCAGTCTTAAAAAATCTGACACATTAGAGACAAAGCTAAAATCTTCTCTATGATAGCCCCCAATCTCAGTTTCATTCCCAAAGGGAACCACATATACTTAGATAGGTACTTATAAACACTTTACATAATGGTCATGTTATTCCAAAATGAATCTTTTACTTTTTATCTCCCCAACTTTTTATTATAAAAGCTTTCAAACATATGGAAAGTTGAAAAAGCATTACTCTCCACCTAGGTTCATTCTGTGATATGTACTCTTTTTCTATAAGTTTATATATTTAACTGTATCTTTTAAAAGAATATAATGATACTTCATTCTTAAATATGTCACACACAGCTCTGAAAAATATTTCTGTCATCTAACATAATTACTAAACCTTTTAATTCCGATTCTGTAAGTGTTATAAAAACTTTGGAAAGAGGGGCGCCTGTGTGGCTCAGTCAGTTAAGCGTCTGACTTCAGCTCAGGTCATGATCTCATCGTCTGTGAGTTCAAACCCTGCATCAGGCTCTGTGCTGACAGCTCAGAGCCTGGAGCTTGCTTCAGATTCTGTGTCTCCCTCTCTCTCTGCCCTTCCCCCACTCGCACACTGTCTCTCTCTCAAAAATAAATAAACGTTAAAAAAATTCAAAAAAATTTTAAACACAAACTTTGGAAAGAAAGAACATAAAAAAGAAAAATAAAAGAAGAAATAAGACCACCACCCAAAGATAAACTCTACTTACATTTTGTATCTTTAATTCTAATCTTAAAGTTGATTTTTAAGTAAAAATCAGCATTTCCTAAAGTGTATTTCATGCCATGGTTAAAAGACATTCTGTGACAGAGTTCAATTGTCCACTAAATTTGAAATACGTAAGTTTTAAAACTCTCTGTGTGATTCCAATGTGCTACCTAAAGCTCGTGCTTATCAAAATGCAGTTTTCCATAGAATCAATCAGGGACTTGTTAAAATACAGATTCTGATCAGTGGGGCCCAAGATCCTGCATTTCTAGCATCTTCCTAGTTGATGCGAAGCTGTTGGTCTGTGAATTATTTTTTGAGTATAAAGGCTTCACAGCACAAGAGAAGAGTGATGGGATAGGGTAGCAGATGTGGTATTATTTTGGAAAGGTCTTTCTAAATAACTGTACTGTACCACCTGAGCCCTGCTGCTTTAAAAGTCTAAGGTTATAAGTTTAGTATAATAATAAAAACGACCTTTTTTATTGAGTAATCACTATCTCTATATGCTCTATATACGTTACCACATTTAAACCTCCAAATGCCCCTATCGAGTAGTATAGCAATGCTGTTGATGTACCATCCAAATGTCCCTCGCTACACTTCCAAATCCGCCTACAGCCATAGTGAATGGTCCCCATGCACCTGCTTACCTTTAGCACCCATGTTGCTCTGCTGCTCAGCCCCAGGATCTAGCTCAGCTCCACGCGAGAAAGCTGGCAATGCCAACCGCTGTCCGATCATGGTTTGTTTCACATATGCTGTTTAAATACAAGAATGTTCATCGAAGTTTTATTAATAATAGCCCCAAGATGTAAACAACCCAAATGTCCGTTAACAGAAGAATGGATAAAGTATAGTTTATTTATACAGTAGAAAACCGCAGAGCAATAAAAAAAAATAATGAACCACCACTGCTGGATGAATCTTACAGATACCATGTCAAGCAAAAGAAGCCCAACAAGTTACCTGAAGTTCAAGAACAGAGGGAGGGGCCAAGATGGCGGAACAGCATGGAAGTTTTTTTTTTTGCGTCTCCCGTCCCTGAAATACAGCCGGATCAACACTAAACCATCCTGCACACCTAGAAAACTGATTTGAGGATTAACACAACAATCTGCACAACCTGAACCAGAGAACTCAGCAGGTATGCAGCGGGGAGAAGTGAACTGGGGGAGAAAGCCCCGGAGGGCAGGGAGCTGTTTTTGCTTGAGAGAGGACTGAGGGTGGGGGGGAAAGTATGGAAAACATCCCTCCTGCCTGAAAGCAGCTGGAGAGAAAAAACAAGAGTATGCAAGGGACTGAACAAAAAAGGGAGAAAGGATAAAGGAGAGGGTTTAAATTCCATTAAGACTCTATAAACAGTGCAGAGTGAAACTCAGCAGCTCTACCTGGCAGTGCGCTGGTGGGAAGGGCGAATCCCTAGGAGCAGAGAGTGCGGTCCTCGGAGCCCTCAGGCCACAGGGAAGAGGCGGTTCCCCGCTGGGAGGACATTTGGTAAAGGCTGTGCGCAGCTTCCCCATAGGCAAAGGCCCCAGGGGACCCAGGAGAACAACCACATTCACTGGTGCTGGAGCAAGAACGTTAAGGGTGAAGCCTGGCCCCAGATGTGTGTGGTGATTTTCCATAATCCCTGAAACGCTGCTGCTACACGATCGCGTGAACTCTTTCTGGGGCGGGCTGGCACCCGGCCGCAGTCTCTGGGCATCAGAGGCAGCACAGTCCCGCGAACATTCCTGGGTGCGGCTGGCACCTGGTCATCGCTCAGTGAGACCCTCCCCCCGAAGGTCTGAGAGGGTCAAAGCCGCAGTCCCTCAGAAGTGACGGGTTGGGAAACACAGCCGCATCTGAGATAAAACTCAGGAGGGAGGTGCCGCCTGGCAACGTGACGGCTTGGTCACTGACAGTATAAAAGCGGGGAGGGGACGGAAGCCGGAGACAAAAGACGGGTACGCGATTGCTGATTGGGGAGAGCACAGAATTCTCACACTAGATACTTGTTATCTGGGTGACGCCATTTTCACCCCTCCAGCGCATGCGCATGCACACGCACACCTACCGCAATCCACCCAGTAAGCTAAGCAGCGCCATCTAGTGGATAATGGAGCCATTACACTAAGCCCCACCTAACTGGGCCAATCTCGCTCTTCAGGAACACAAGTCTCTCCGCCGGCTTAGTTTACAGACTATTAAGTGCTTCATAGTTCGACTTCTAGGGGAAACCGATGTAATTTCAATAGTACTTCACTCTGCTGGTCCATCTATTCAATTTTTTTTCTTATTCTTGAATACAGAAAGAGAAAAAAAAATTATTTTCCATATCCATTAAAGATATTTTTCTTTAATTTTTTCCTACTATATTTTTTAACTTTTTTGTAAAATTTTCAAATTCTATTTTTTTACTTCCATCATTTCATTTTATTCTATTTCATTATATTCATTTTTTCAAATTTTCAAACATTTTCCTTTTTTTTTTCTTTTCTTTTCTTATCTTTCCCTTTTTTCTCTATTCTATCAAGCTCCTTTCAACAACCAGACCAGAATACACCTAGGATCTAGCATCCTTTATTTGATTTGGGGGGGTTGTTTTTAATTTTTAATTTTAATTTTTTTAATTTTAATTTTTTTTACCTTATTAATTCCTTTTCTTCCTTCAAAATGACGAAATGAAGGAATTCACCCCAAAAGAAAGAACAGGAAGTAATGACAGCCAGGTACCTAATCAACACAGATACAAGCAAGATGTCTGAACCAGAATTTAGAATCACGATAACAAGAATATAGCTGGGGTTGAAAACGGATTAGAACCCCTTTCTGCAGAGATAAAAGGTAAGTCAGGATGAAATAAAAAATGCTATAACTGAGCTGCAATCTCGAGTGGATACCACAGTGGCAAGGATGGATGAGGCAAAGGCTATATCAGTGATATAGAGGACAAACTTATGGAGAACAATGAAGCAGAAACAAAGAGGGAGATTTAAGAATTAGAGAAATCAGTGACTCATTAAAAAGGAACAATGTCAGAATCATAGGGGTCCCAAAAGACGAAGAGAGAGAAAAAGGGGTAGAAGGATTATTTGAGCAATCATAGCGGAAAACTTTCCTAACCTGGGGAAAGACACAGACATCAAAATCCAGGAAGCAAGAGGACTCCCATTAGATTCAACAAAAACCAGCCATCAACAAGGCACATTATAGTCAAATTCACAAAATACTCAGGCAAGGAAAGAATCATGAAAGCAGCAAGGGGAAAAAAAGTCCTTAACCTACAAGGGAAGAAAGATCAGGTTTGCCACAGACCTATCCACAGAAACTTGGCAGGTCAGAAAGGAGTGGCAGGACATATTCAATGTGCTGAATTGGTACTTCAGTATTAACCTTTGGTCTTTGTTATCAACAATCCTCCAATGACTGTTCAGTTAATACTTACATTCAATGCTCTCTGTTAAAATGACCAATGTGGCTCCTTCTTTTCTCTTTCTTCCTATCAGTCGGGGTTCAAAACTCTAGGAGATTATATATTAAGAGATTGCAAAGAATTACTTTATGCAATTGTGGGGACTGGCAAGGCAAGGCTGAAGTCTGTAGAGCAGGCCATCAGGAATGATGGACTGGAACTGTTAGGTACAAACTCTTGTCTCTGCAGGCAGAATTTCTTCTTCCTGAGGAAAGCATCAGTTTTGCTCTTAGAGCCGTTCAACTGGTGGACTCAGGCCCAGCTAGAGTATCCAGGATAATTTCCCTTAGTGAAAGTCAACTAGTTATGAAGTTTAATTATATCTACAAAATACCTTCACAGCCACATTTGGATGAATGCTTGTTCAAATAACTGGGGACTAACTAGCCATGTTGACACATAAAACTGACAATCACAGGGGTGCCTGGGTGACTCAGTCGGTTAAGTGTCAGACTCTTGGTTTCAGTTCAGGTCATGATCTCATGGTTCGTGGGTTCAAGCCCCACACTGGGCTCCATGCTGGTAGCGTGGAGTCTGCTTAAGATTCTCTCCCACCATCTCTCTCTGCCCCTTCCCTGTTCTCTCTCTCTGTCTCTCTCAAAATAAATAAATAAACATTAAAAAAAAAAAACACCTGACAATCACAGCCTACCTTTGACTTCCCCCAAAGCTGTGATAGAGAGCTGTATGCACTGAGAGCTTCTCAAGTGTTCACACATCTCTGTTGCGTTGCTTGAGGGTTTACAAGAGTTATGTTCCATGTGATACCTGTGAAGGAGGACTGAGCCTGCTGCTCACGGCCACAGCCTACTCACAAATGCTCTCATATTGGTGCTTCCCCTTCCCTGCCTCACTCTTCCTTCTTCTCCCCTTGTGCTTTCTGGGGTTACCCCCAGCAAATTAACTGCACCCTAGTCCATTGTGCAGGGTCCACCATTGGGGAAACACCAATTATGACAAGTAAGTATCATCATCCACTCCATTTTATGCCTTCCTGTCCTCTATACCAGCCAAAATGATCTCTTAAAAATGTATTGTATCAGTACCCCTCCAACCCACTTAGAATCCTCCAATGGATTCTTAACAATTAGGACAGAATTCAACCTCTTAACTAAGACGTAAAATTTCAACCTGGCCTGCCCTTGCTGTGATTCCAATGTCATTTCCTACTATCTCCTCATTCACTTTCGGCTACGCTGGCCTTCTGCTTGCTCCTTAATCACACCAGAGTCATTCTGCCTGACACTTTGCATTTGCTATCCCCATTGCCTGAAACATTTCCACCTGTTTTCACATGGATGACTCCTTTCACCACTCAGATCTTTCTGAAATGCCACTTTCTTAGAGAGACCTTCCCTTAATCATTCTACTAACATAACATTCTTTCTTCTAAGACTTGCAAATCTATTATTCACTTCACAACACCTCTGCTTTTCTTTTAGGACTTTCGACTATCTGAAATTCTCTTCTTTTTCTTTTACTTCCTGATTGTCTGTCTCCTTTCCCTCTGCCTCCAGATATGTATTGATCACCACTGTATCCTCAGGACTCAGAATAGTGCTCAAGGCATTGAAGACCCTTGTTCAATATTTGATGAATAAATAAATAATTATAAAAACACATATAGTTTAAAAACCTGAAAATCACTTCCGACCATGTCTATGAGTCATAGTAGGGATGACTAAGGTGGAGTAAAGTGAACTTCACAAGCATTGGAGTAGAGGTCAAGATACTGAGAGGTCAAGGTGTTAGAAGAGCTACCTATCTGGACAATGGGATGACCCTAGTTAACAGTAAAAAACAATGAAAAATCTCTGTGGTTTAGGTGGGAGTAAACAGAGGATTGGTAGATGATAGGTAGAGAGTAATGAAATATAATATTAAGGCATTTGTTGTATGTGTGTTTTTTAGGATTCTCAAAAATCCCCTCCATATCTGTTATTGTATTAATTCCAAAAGCACTCAATAATCCTATTGTTCATTTCTTATAGATTCCCTTACCATGTTTCCCATAATAGTCTCTTTCAAACATAGCACAGGGATTCACACAAAGTAAGTGCTCAATAAATATCTGTGTAGTAAAAGAAACTGAGGTTTAGAATGATTGTGTTATTTGCCCAAAGATACTGCCCAATAAAATATTGACAGAACTAGGGTTTAACTTCAGCGTCCATTCTCTTAATTATTAAACAACATTGCCTTTGTCTAAAGACTGTTTTAGCAACTAGACCTATGTTTTCCTTCAGAGTTACAACTGTATATGTTTTTAAAACTCCCCAAATACTTTGAGGATAAGATTCAAGAATCAAAGAGATCATTGGGATTTTTGAAAATGGGAAGGAGAAGGTCAAGAAAGGTCAGTGAAGCATTTAAACCTGGGCTGAAGTTGGTATTCTTTGTAGCCTGATAGTGTGGGGGAGTGAAAGGAAACAGCACAGTTTATAGGCTGCTTCAACTGGACTTACTCCCTCAACCTTGTGGGGTCAACTCTAAATATTTGGGAGGTCTGTTCCTTTCTCTCTACCCATTATTTAGACTTTATCCGGGTCATTTAATCTCTCAGTTCTCTGCTCCATAAAGTGTGAAAAAATAACAGCTGCTCTGATCTACCATGAGCATGCCCAGCTATTCTGGGATCATATTTGGAAATGTTTTAAGCTCTCTAGAGAAGGGTAAACTATTTGATGGCATTACATTGCTCTTCTGTACATTTACCTGGTCAATATCACACTCTAATGAATGAACGTCCTCAAGTGGTGAATGAAATAGCAGCATAGTCTATGGGGAAAATACCCACACATACACTCCAAATCATCCGAGGCCCCAATTTTTTTCCTGGTCATGACTCCTTATATCAAGTTGGAGAGATCTATTTTATCAGAGAAAGTGCAGGAGTCTTGGGTTGGGTGCATGGTCTCAGAAATCCTGAAGTAATTCTGAACGAATATCTGGCTGTGGGTACATGATTTATGTTTATATGTTTTTTTACAATTTGCACAGCATTTTCACTTATTGTCTTATGTACTCTCTATTACAAGTCCTACCTTCCACAGTAAAATCAGAAGTTTAGTTTACAGTGGATGTTCAACTAACATTACCTGTCTTTAATTCCTTCAAATATTTATTCCCAACTACAAACCTCTGGAGAGAGCAAACAAGGCAAAAAAAAAAAAAAATCTTGCATTTTAATGATTTTGGTGCCATTTACCAAAGGAATAAATTGATGGTCATTTGGCTTGTGTCTGCCTTAAGTTGGACACAAGTTGAGTAGTGCATACAACCTCATAGGAGATTGTTAACATTCCTCATGTGCTTATTTTGGATAGGAACAAAGAGCTCTTTGAGGTCTCAGACACTCCCTCAGATACTCTGGGCACCTCAAAATAAAAGGAGTAGCCAAGATAAAAATTATGTTGAAGTAGTTTGCTTCTGTACTGAGGCCCTCAATAGTGGTAACTATACAAACTCAGGTAAGGTTCACTAATTTATTTCTCTGGCCAACATATGGGAGAAACTCTCAGGCTGAGTGACTTTACTTTCCCTTCAGATGCTCCGTGCTCATCTGTATCTCGCTTTGGATGGTAATGGATGCATTTGTGTTGAACAGCATCTTTGCTTCAATAAATAAAAAATGGCAGGGGTAAATTTAAATTCTTTCTTTTCATTTTTCCTAATGAGAACTGAATATTTGGTTCTCTATTGTATTGCTATTATTTATGATCATTAATATTTTATTTGATGTGCATCCGTGTCTTCATGTGTAAAAAATGCAAGGGCCACAGAAGCAAAAAGAATACTTATCATTTAAGCTTTTCATACAGTATCATTTCAGAGCTGTTATAATGGCCATTTTCTGTTTGTAATACAACATTCCTTTTAGAAACCACTGTACTTGTAGCTTTCTCCGACCTATTAAAATATCAAAGAAGATGCTTCTCTCTTCTTTAACTCTCTTAACCTCTAAAAAGGCAAGGTATCTTACTAATACGTTATTTGCAAGTATATTTGAAAAATGAGGTCAAGTGAAACAGATCCCACTACTTACAAGAATAGAAAGAAGAGTTGAGGTTGGCTTCAGTGAACAAGAAATACCATGGCTTAATCAGAATTCAGGTTCCTGAATACAATGGACTTCTTTTCCAGGTATTGGAAATCTACCGTGATAGAAATCTATCATGGCAGCTTTTGACAACCGTTTAACAATTTGTATAATAGAACTCAGTGTGATTATGAAGACAAAGTCTTTGGAATTTTTGCCAGGAAGGTAATGTCCATCTTCTAGGATGCAGAGTTATCACCAAATAACCAACTCATGAAAATAATAGAGTGGGGCGCCTGGGTGACTCAGTCGGTTGAGGGTCCAACTCTTGATTTCGGCTCAGGTCATGATCTCACGAGTTTGTGATTGCAGGCCCCGCATCAGGCTCTGTGCTGACAGCATGGAGCCTGCTTGGGATTCTATCTCTCCCTCTCTCTCTCTGCCCATCCCCAGCTTGTGCATGTTCTCTCTGTCTCAAAATAAATAAATGATGAAAAAAAAAACTTAAAAAAATAGAGCAATAACCAAATATCTACCTGGGAAAACAAGAAATCCGGTGGGAGTGGGGGTGGGGAAAGGAGCATAATGGCCAATGTGTGTGGTAGCTAGCCTCTAAGATGACACCAGTAATACCTGCCTCCTGATATTCTTGCTGTGTATAGTCTTCTCCCCTACTGAATAAGGCTGACTGGTGTAATCAATAGGATATTGTTGCAATGATGGCTTATGATTTCCAAGACTAGGTCATAAAAGATGTATGACTTCTGTTTTGCTCACTCTTGGACCATTCACTCTGGGGGAAGCCAGCTGCCATGTTGTGAGATCGTTCAAGCAGTCCTATGGTATGAGGATTTTCATTTCCCTCCCTTCCTCCCTCCCTCCCTCCCTCCCTCCCTCTTTCTTCTTTCTTTCTTTCTTTCTTTCTTTCTTCTTTCTTTCTTTCTTTCTTTCTTTTTCTTTCTTTCTTTCCTTCTTTCCTTCTTTCCTTCTCCTTCCTTCCTTTCACCTGCCTTTTTATTTAAATTCCAGTTAGTTAACATACAGTGTAATATTAGTTTCAGATATACAATTTAGTGATTCAACACTTCCATACAACACCTGGTGCTCATCACGGCAAGTGCACGCTTTAATTCACATCACCTATTTAACCCATCCCCCTCTCATCTCTCCTCTGATAACCATCAATTTGTTTTCTATAGTTAAGTTTCTTGGTTTGCCTTTCTGTCTCTCCCCTGCCCCACCATGATCTTTTGGTTTGTTTCTTAAATTCCACATGAATGAAATCATGTGGTATTTGTCTTTCTCTGACTGACTTATTTTGCTTAGCATAATACTCTCTAGCTCCATCCACATTTTTGCAAATGGCATTATTTCGTTCTTTTTTATAGAAGAGTAATATTCCATTATATTTATATAGCACTTCCTTGTTATCCATTCATCATTCAATGGACATTTGGTCTCTTTCCATAATTTTGCTATTGTTGTTAATGCTGTTATAAACATCAGGATTTATGTATCCCTTCAAATTAGTATTTTTGTATCCTTTGGGTAAATACCTAGTGGTGCAATTGCTGAACTGTAGGGTAGTTCTATATTTAACTTTTTGAGGAATTTCCATACTGTTTCCCAGAGTGGCTACATCAGTTGCATTCCCACCAACAGTATAAGAGGGTTCTCCTTTCTCCACATTCTCACAAAAACCTCTTGTATCCTGTGTTGTTAATGCTAGCCATTCTGACTGGTGTGAGGTGATATCTCATTGCAATTTTGATTTGTATTTCCCTGATGATGAGTGACAATGACCATCTTTTCATGTGTCTGTTGGCCATCTGTATGTCTGGCCATCTGTGTGTCTCCTTTAAACGTCTATTCATGTCTTTTGCCCATTTCTTAACTGGATTATTTGTGTTTTGGGTGTTGAGTTTGATAAGTTCTTTATATATTTTGGATACTAACTCTTTATCAGATAGGTCATTTGCAAATATCTTCTCCCATTCTGAAGGTTGCCTTTTCATTTTGTTGATGGTTTCCTTTGCTGTGTACAAGCTTTTTACTTTTATGAAGTCCCCATAGTTTATTTTTGCTTTTGTTTCTCTTGCCTCAGGAGACCTATCTAGTAAGAAGTTGTTATGGTCAAGGTCAAAGAGATTATTTCCTATGTTCTTCTCTAGGATTTTAATGGTTTTCTGTCTCACATTTAGGTCTTTCATCCATTTTTAACTTATTTTTGTGAATAGTGTAAAAAAGTGGTACATTTTCATTCTTTGCATGTCATTGTCCAGTTTTCCCAACACCATTTGTTGAAGAGACTGTCTTTTTTCCAATGGAAAAAATATCTTTCCTGCTTTGTCAAAGATCAATTGGTTGTTTAGTTGTGGATTCATTTCTGGGTTTTCTATTCTGTGTTACTGATCTAAGCGTCTATTTTTGTGCCAGTACCATACTGTCTTGATCACTACAGCTTGTAATGTAACTTGAAGTCCAGAAATGTGATGCCTCCAGCTTTGCCGTTCTTTTTCAAGGTTGCCTTGGCTATTCAGTCTTTTGTGGTTCCGTACAAATCTTGGAACCACATTGTTTCCATTGTTTGTTCTAGCTCCATGAAAAATGCTGTTGGTATTTTGATAGGGATTGCATTAAATATGCAGATTCGTTTGAGTAATATAGACATTTTAACAATATTTTTTTCTTCTAATCTGAGAGCAGGGAATGTCTTTCCATTTTTTTTGCATCATCTTCAATTTATTTCATAAGTGTCCTATAGTTTTCAGAGTAGAGATCTTTTATCTCTTTGGTTAGATTTATTTCTAAGTATCTTATGGTTTTGAGTGCAATTGGCAATGGGATTGATTCCTTGATTTCTCTTTCTACTGCTTCATTATTAGTGTATAGAAATGCAACAGACTTCTGTACATTGATTTTGTATCCTGCGACTTTATGGAATTTGTGTATCAGTTTTAGCCATTTTTTGGTGGAGTTTCATGTTATCTTCAAATAGTATCATGTTATCTTCAAATAGTGGAAGTTTGACTTCTTCCTTGCTGATTTGGATGCCTTTTATTTCTTTTTGTTGTCTGATTGCTGTGGCTAGGACTTCCAAACTATGTTAAATAATAGTGGTGAGAGTGGACATCCCTGTCTTGTTCCTAACCATAGAGGAAAGCTCTCAGTTTTTCCCCATTGAGGATATTAGCTGTGGGTATTTTGTGTTAGAGGTATGTTCCCTCTAACCCTACTTTGTTGAGGGTTTTTATCATGAATGGATGTTGTACTTTGTCCAATGCTTTTTTGCATCTATTGAAAGGATTGTATGGCTCTTATCCTTTCTTTTATTGTTATACATCTTGTTGATTAATTTGTGAATACTGAACCACCCTTAAAGCCCAGGAAAAAATACCACTTGATCATATAATGTACTGTTGGATTTTGTTTGCTAGTATTTTATGGAGAATTTTTGCATCCATGTTCATCAGGGATATTGACCTGTAGTTCTCTTTTTTAGTGGAGTCTTTGTCTGGTTTTGGTATCAGGGTAATGCTGGCCTCATGGAATGAACTTGGAAGTTTTCTTTCCAGTTCTATATTTTGGAATAGTTTGAGAAAAATAGGTATTAACTCTTCTTTAAACGTTTGGTAGAATTCACCTGGTCCTGGTCCTGAGTTTTTGATATGTTGGAAAATTTTTGATTACTGGTTCAATTTCTCTTATCAGTTTTTCAAGTTTTCTATTTCTTCCTGTTTCAGTTTTGGTAGTTTTTATGCTTTAGAAGTTTATCCATTTCTTCCAGGTTGTCCAATTTGTTGGCATATAGTTTTTAATAATATTCTTGTAAAATGTTCGAACTTATGTAGTGCTGATTGTTATTTCTCCTCTCTTATTTGTGATTTTATTTATTTGGGTCCTGTTTTCTTTTTGACAAGTCTGGATAGGGGTTTATCCATTGTATTAATTTTTTTTTAAGGACCAACCTTGATTTCATTGATATGTTCTATTGTTTTCTTAGTTTCTATATCATTTATTTCTGCTCTAATTTTTATTATTTCCTTCCTCCTGCTGGCTTTAGGCTTTGTTTGTTGTTCTTTTTCCAGCTCCTTTAGGTGTAAGTTTAGATTGTTTCTTTGAGATTTTTTTTGTTTCTTAAGGTTGGCCTATAATTGCCATGTACTTCTCTTTTAGGACTGCTTTTGTTGCATTCCAAAGGTTTTGGACTGTTGTGTTTTCATTTTTATTTGTTTCCACGTATTTTTTAATTTCTTCTTTGCTTTCCTGGTTGACCCATTCATTGTTTAGTAGGATGTTGTTTAACCTCCATATATTTGTGGTCTTTCCAAATTTTTTATTGTGGTTGACTTCAAGTTTCATAGTGTTGTGTTCAGAAAATATGTGTGGTATGATCTCAGTCTTTTTGTATTTGTCAAGGGCTGATTTGTGACCTATTCTGGAGACTGTCCCATGTGCACTGGAAAAGAATACGTATTCTATTGCTTTATGATGGAATTTCCTGAATATATATGCTAAGTCCATCTGGTCCAGTGTGTCAAAGCCGCTGTTTCCTTGTTGATTTTCTGCTTAGATTATCTGTCCATTGCTGTAAGGGGGTGTTAAGATCCCCTACTATCATTGTATTATTATCAGTGAGTTCCTTTATATTTGTTATTGTTTTTATATTTTGGGGTGCATAAATATTTACAATGTTAGATCTGCTTGTTGGATTGTCCTCTTTATTATGATATAGTGACCTTTTTCATCTCTTGTTATAGTCTTTGGTTTAAAATATAGTTTGTCTGATATAAGCATTGTTACTCCATCTTTCTTTTGAAGTCCATTCACATGATAAATGTTCCTCCATTCCCTCACTTTCAATTTTTTAAAAATTTTTATTTATTTTTGAGAGAGAGAGAGACAGAGCACAAGTGGGGGAGGGGTAGAGACAGAGAGGGAGACACAGAATCCGAAGCAGGCTCCAGGCTCTGAGCTGTCAGCACAGCTGACATTTAGTCTATTTATATTTAGAGTAATTATTGATATGTATTTAGTGCCATTTTATTACTTGTTTTGTCATTGTTTCTGGAGATTTTCTCTATTCCATTCTTGACTTTGTTACTTTTGGTCTTTCTTTTCCACTCAAAGAGTCTCCTTTAATATTTTTTGCACGGCTCATTTAGTGGTCATGAACTCACCGTTAGTTTTTGTCTGTGAAACTCTCTCTTCTTCTATTCTGAATGATAGCCTTGCTGGATAGAATACTCTTGGCTGCATATTTTTTCCCATTCAGCATGTTGAATATACCATGCCACTCTCTTCTGGCTTGTTTCTGTGGACAGATCTGCAGTTTGCCTTTTGAGTCTTCCCTTGTAAATTAGGGGCTTCTTTCATCTTGCTGCTTTTAGGATTTTTTCTTTATTACTATATTTTGCAAATTTAATTATAATATGTCTTGTTGTTGGCTGGCCTTTGTTGATTTTATTTTATTTTTTTGCTTTTGTTGATTTTGATGAGAGTTCTCTGTGCCTCCTGGGTCTGGATGTCTGTTTCCTTCCACAGATTAGGAAATTTCCTCAAATTTTCTGCCCCTTTCCCTCTCACTTCTTCTGGGACTCCTATGATAAGAAAGTTATCATGTTTGATGGAGTTGCTGAGTTCCCTTATTCTTGTGTTCCATAATTCTTCTTTCTCTGTTTTGTTCAGCTTCATTATTTTTCATTATTTTATCTCCCATATCATTTATTTCTCTACTTCTTCCATCCTTGTGTTCATTGCAGCAAGTCTGTTTCAAATCTTAGTTATTACATTTTTCATTTCTGACAGATTGTTTTTAACTCCTTTATCTCTGTGCTAAGGAAGTCTTGAAGTCTTCCGTTCTTTTCTCAAGCGCAGCAAGTATCCCTATGATTGTTGCTTTATATTCTCCATCAGGCATATTACTTAGATCTGTTTGGCTTAGATCTCTGGCTGTGACCTTATCTTGTTGTCCCATTTGGGACGAATTCCTCCATATTGGCAATTGTCTAACCTCTGTCTTCTTCTGTGTTAGAAAAGCCTGTTATGTTTCCTGCTCCTGAGAGTAATGGCTTTATGAAGAAGAGGTCATATAGTGTCCAGGGCCTGGTGCTTCAAGGAGTGTCTCTGATGTGTGCTGCATGCACTCTGCTGCTGTGATTTTAGCTGCTCTTTCAGGCTAGTCATCTGCTAGTCTCCTTGCCTGCTGTGGGCCATGTTTGGTCCTTGGCCAGAGTGGGGTGAGTTTTAACTAGGTGTGCTCTGGTCTGCTTGTGAAATGAGACCTGATACTACTTCTACTAGAAACAAAGCCTTGCAGAAATCTCTGGTCAGGAGACGTGGTGTGGCCAGGGGTTTCTGCTGGTCTTCCGGAGAAGAGACCCACTGTTCTGGGACTGAGGCCAGCATGACCAAGAAGGGCAATCCTGCCAGAGCACAGGGTGTGGGACTTGGTGCAAGCAGGTTAGGCAGCCAGTGTGGCTACTGCGTAGCTTACCACAGGTGGTTCTGTGCTTTTGCTGAGAAGCAGGGGAGGGGAATGGCGCCAGTTAGCTCCTTTGTCCCTAGAGAGGGGTCTCCATCCTTACTGCTCTCAGAGAAGCACTCCAAAAAGAGCGAATAATCTCCTTCCTGTGTATCCCAGGTGTTTTTCAGATTGCTGTTTCCATGCGGTCTGCCTCCGGATTTTTTGCCTGCCTTCTTTCCAGGAGTAGCGCTGTGCCTTGGGGCTCTACCCCAGCCAGGCCGCTGACTTTTAAAGCTCCAGGCTTTAGGGACATGGTGTGGCAGGGACCTGCGCTGGTCTTCTGGGGGAGCATCTTGCCACACTGGGATGGATGCGGGTTTGAAAGAGAAGGGCAGTCATGCCAGAGCACAGGGATGTGGGACTGGGAACAAGGAGGCTAGGCAGCCAGTGTCAGTCCCGGCTGCCCGCTGCAGATGGCTCTGCGCCTACGCTGAGGGTGGAGGGGAGGGAAATGACACCCGCCGGCTTCTTTGTCCCCAGAGAGGTGCCTCTATGAACACAACCTCCCATGGACACACTGCGAGAAGAGCCAGTAACCTCCCCACTGTATGCCCGATGTGTTTCCACATTGCCTGCCCCGGGGGTGTTTGCCTGCCTTCTCCCAGGTGCAGTGAAGCGCCCTCAAGGTTCCAACCCGACCTAGTCCCTGACCTCTAGAACTCCAGTATTGGAGCCCCATCTGTTTCAAGAACTCCCCCAAATCAGCCTCTCTCATTTTCCCAGCCAATGGCTTTGGGGAAATGTTCTCCTTGTGCATTCCCCTGGGTGCTCCTCTCTTGCCTTTCTCTTGCCTCTCTTGCCTTTCAGACCAGGGCTGCCTCCCCTCTACAACACCCTCAATCTCTTTCTCCCCCAAACCATGTCTCCATACTTCCTACCTTCCTTGATGCGGTTTCTTCTCTCTCTTTCGTTGTGGAGTTTGTTCTGCCAGTCTTCGGGGTGATTTCTGGGATATTCAGAATGATTGGATAGTTATCTAGTTGTGTTCATGGGATGAGAGAAGCCTAGGGTTTTCCTACTATGGCGCCTCTGAGCTCCCCCCCTCCCAAAACACAGACCTTGAAAAGAGAGGGCATTGAAACAGTGATAGAAAAAGAAGAGTTGTATCCAGGGACCCCTCAGACGAATTTTGAAACAAAAAAGAGTCTGTGATAGAGCTGGGTTCTAGGCAAAAAAGCAGGTAAGTTGCCAGGTGAAGGGAAGATGATATAAACTGCCAATCAAGAACTTCCTGATTTTCACTTCACTTTGGGGTTCCTGTGTCTTTATCTAGGGGAGTGCATTGTCATGTAAGTATTTTAAGAAGGGTTACGAAAACAAGGCTCCAGAAATGTGTGTGTGTGTGTGTGTGTGTGTGTGTGTTTTAAAGACACTTAAAAAGGACTCCTTCTGTTGTTTTTCACAAATTACCAAGTGTTTGCCTACTGAGTTATCTGGTGTAATTCTTAACTAGTCCTTTAAGCTACCATCCAGCAAGTGAATAGTCAAATATCATGGGGAAAACTATTGAATTTTAATTTTCCATGATCTTTCAAATGAGATTTTGACCTCATGTTTAAGTTCCCTTATGACAGCTTTAACTACATTTTTTAATGAGACTTAACAAATACTAAAGAAAAATTTAGAAATCCAGATCTTACCACAGCACATAAAACCAACTCATTCCTCTGGGTCCTCCTTGGTGCTTTCTGGATTGGCCCAAGGCATCCCATGTATCATAAGCACCCTTAGACTCGGGAGAAGAAGGTAGAGACTGCAACTTTTCAATCCACTTTTCACATAATCTGAATAATGTGCTTTGCATGGTGATTAAAGAGCATGAAAAAAGTCAGATGATCCCTGCCTTCAGGGAAGTTACATGCTTCTAAAAAAAAGGAATGAAATGACTACATCATGAAAACGCAGAGGCCCATGCGAGGGGCGCGGTTGATGCCCCACTCTAAAAGTCCTCAGCCTGTCTCTGAGGACTTCCTCATGCTGCAGCTCTGCTCCATGGGATTCTTGCTGCTTCTCCACTGGCTCTTTGACCCACAGCAGCTTGCTGAACCTGTCTGCAGGGAAGCTCCAGAAACACCGGGTTTGGGGCACCACCCGGGTAAAAATTCGACCAATGAGAAGTGGAAGCTTGTGGATAAGAACCCCAGCCTCCCCAGCCTTCAGGGGTCCCAGCAGGATCAGGCCCTGCTGCCTTCAGTGGTTACTCCCTCTTTAATCCACTCTTGATTGGCTTTGCCTGTCCCTGTTTGCTTTACCCACTCTTGAGAGTGAGTTCTAAGTAAACCGGGCTACAGGTGAGCACACAGGTGCCAGGGAAGCTGCAGGAGTTGGTGGGATCACCTGAGCATTGTGTACAACCAGAAGACTTAGGAGCATTAAACTGGAGATGCGAAATGGAGAAAGGGGAGCCATAGTGATTTTAAAGAGTGACCAGTCACCTGGAAGCCAAGGAAAGCTTCAGAGAGGCCTAGTGAGATAAAGATGGAATGTGTCTTTGTCGAAAAAGACCAGTGAGATACGAAAAAAGGCAAAACTAACCTATGGTTCAAGGAGTCAAGGAATTGGTGGTGACAGGCAGAACAGGCAGAAGGGCCCTTCCCTTTCTTGATTTGGGTGCTGCTGAGCTGTGTACGTTAAGTTCGTGAAGAAACATCAAGCTGCCTATTTATCACATAGGCACTTTCTGTAGGTATGTTATATCGTAATAAAAAGTGTAAAAGAACCATAGGTAGGTCACTTTAGGTAGAGGGGCTGGAAACCAGATGGCAGTAGGTCATAGAGCAACTACAATGTGAAAAAGGAAAAACAGAATACCCCGAAGCAGCTTGGCTATCAATTGTCTATTGCTGGGTCACAAACTATCCCAAAACTTAGGGGCTTATGACAGTGACTGTTTTACTTGCTTATAATTCTGTGGGTCAGCCATTTTGGCTGGGCTCAGCTGAGGAGTTCTGCTTGTTTCCTTGGTGGTTCGACTGGATCGGGGTGTTCTAGCCTGGCCTCACCCCCATGTCAGGTAGTTGGTGCTGGCTGTAATCTGGTCCTCTCTCTTGTCTTGGTCTCTCCTCACTTGGTAAGAGCATTTTAGAAGGATAAGAGTGGAAGCTATAGTCTTCCTGGGGCATAGGCTTGAATGTTGCACAGTGTCACTGCTCCCGTGTTCTATTGGTCAAAGCAAATCATAAGCCCAGCCCTGGTTTAACAATAGGGAATGGTGGGGACAATGGGGACCTAGACAGCACATGCCTCGTCTGAAGGGGACAGCTGTTTGGCACCAACAAGATTGGATGCCATGTGGCCCACTGTTCCTAGATATTCTGATTTTGCATGAAAGTCAGAAACCTAAAACGTTCTGTGAAATCTCTCAATTTTTATACATAGCAACTAATTCACAATCTTAAACAACATTATGTGGTCCAAATAAATATGCCCATGAGCTTGATGCAGCCTGTGAGCCTTGAGCTTACAACCTCTGCCTTGGATTATAGCAAGATTTAGAATAGGAAAGACCATCATTCTCCAAATAAAAGTGGAAACAGATTTAAGAAATCTACACTCTCTCTTTGGCCTGTAGGGCATCAGTTCGTAACTTTTGGTTTATTTCTGCCATGTAGGAGACCAACAATGCAAGCATGATAGGAATTTGGAGAAAGCCACCCATTATTTCCTCCCCTTAGACACCTCTCTCAGCCCTCGCTCCAGCTTAGAACTTCCACTTAGAGATTAGTATTATTTTTATTTATTTTATCTATTTTATTTTTTTCTGGGTTTATTTATCTATTTTTTATTTTTTTAAATATAATTTATTGTCAAGTTGGCTAACATACGGTGCATACAGTGTGCTCTTGGTTTTGGGGGTAAATTCCATGATTCATCACTTACATACAACACCCAGTGCTCATCCCAACAAGTCCCTCCTCAATGTCCATCACCCATTTTCCTCTCTCTCCCCCGCCCCCATCAACCCTCAGTTTGTTCTCTGTATTTAAGAGTCTCTTGTTGTTTGCCTACCTCCCTCTCTGAAACTATTTTTTTCCTCTTCCCTTCCCCCAGGTCTTCTATTAAGTTTCTCAAGTTCCACATATGAGTGAAAACATATGATATGTTTTTCTCTGAATGATTTATTTCACTTAGCATAATAGCCTCCAGTTCCATCCATGTTGCTGCAAATAGCAGAATTTCATTCTTTCTCATGGCCAAGTAGTATTCCACTGTATTATATAAACCACATCTTCTTTATCCATTCATCAGTTGATGGACATTTAGGCTCTTAGTTATTTTTTCAAATTGAAGTATAGTTGGCATATAATACCCTATTACTTTCAGATATACAACATAGTGATTCAACATTTTTATAAATTATAAAATGATCTAGACGTTACTATCATTTTCTTGCCTTCTGGAAGTGTGAAAGAAGTTCAGACTATGGATGTGGGCATGGGGTGTGTTGTCCTCTCCATTCAAGATGGCCTGTCTCAACTTTCAGAAAGTGGATGAAAGGCATCTGCTGCAGCTTGATCAAAAACACCTGCTGTGTGAGGGGCATTGTGCTTTCACCCAGGTAACTCCTTGGCCTCCCTGGCTGAGTCCTTATTACTGCATTTGAAGACTTCAGAGAGGATGATTTGCTCGCAGAGTCCCACTGCTGGCAAGTGGCAGGGTAGAGCTTTGGGGTGAGCTCTTGAATGCTGAAGCCCATGCTTTTCCCATTGGTGTTTGCTTCAGTCCCACAGCTATACCTCATGCACATGGGAGTTGTATGTAAGCCTCCAGAGTCTTGAATTGGGGGGAAAGGCAGTCTTAGGGCCATGACGACATCCTGAATATGGAACTACAAAGCTACAGAATAAGCTAAAACATGTAAAGTGTTTAGAAGAGGCCCCGGCCAAGACAGTTGTTGGGCACTCCCAACTCACTAGAATGTGGGCACCATCAAGGGCCACCTGGTCTGTTCACTGATGCACCCCAGCACTCCCACTGGCTTTGCTCAAATATGTGCTTATTAGAAGCTGGCTTGGTCTTTTATTTTTTTAATTAAAAATGTTTTTTAATGTTTATTTTTGAGAGAGAGAGAGAGAGAGAGAGAGAGAGAGAGAGAAGGGGGTGGGCAGAGAGAGAGAGGGAGGGAGACACAGAATGCAAAGCAAGCTCCAGGCTCCGAGCTACTAGCACAGAACCTGATGTAGGGCTTGAACCTATAAACTGTGAGATCGTGACCTGAGCCACACAGGCACCCCTGTCTTGGTCTTTTAAAAGAAATTCGCCACATCACTACATCATCATACCTCATAGGTGACAGAGGCCTGGGAGTTGCAGAGGATGCTGAGACTCTGAGGCTCACCTTCATGGTGACCCATGACTGTTGTGTGGGGTAGGACTCCACAGACACACATTTCTGTCTCAAGGTCAGACTTGAGACAAAAACCTCTGTGCAGAATGAGGAATCTGGTTTGCAAATGAAGGGACACTGCTGATTTCACACTTTTAATTATTTAATTAATGAGTATTTACATTTTTAAAAAAGCAGTTAAGGGACCAGGTGTAGAGAGCATTGATTGTGAGGCAGGGAATGGATACACATATCATTTCCAATGCTTCACAGATGGAAAATTCAGGGGAAATTGAGTCTCCTGAGTTCATGGTTCTCATTCAATACAAATCCTTCAGCCTATCCATCGTCTTTTTTTTTTTTTTTTTTTGAACACTTGAGTTACAAACATTGTCACCCATGTATGACTATAAGTCCTCAGCTGGGAGAGGCCTGCTTTAGCTGACAACATCTCTTTCCAGAACCAAAAACCATGTGATTTTATTCCTGGAAGGACTTGACCTTGTTCTTAGAATAAATCCATTGTCATATGTTGGGCTCTGGGATAGGGAGACTTGAAAACCTTCTTATGGAAGAGGTTAAAACTCATCCAAATCTGCTTGGTTGAGGTACTCTGTCTGGACATTCTCTGCTCTCTCTGGAGGAAGGATCAGCAGGCTCTTCTTAAAGATGGTGAATATTTTAAGATTTGTGGATCATTTGGTCATGAATGCATGTAAATGAATGGACATGGCTGTGTTCAAATAGAGCTTTACTTACAAAAACAGGAGGCCCCGCTTGGTTTGCCAAGTGCTGCAGTAGAGGTGAGGCTCGGAGCCTGAGTTCTGTCCAGAATATCTAAATGTTCTGAATGGATGTCCATTGCCAAGTATGTTTTCTGTGTCAGTAACATGTGCTCCAACTGCAATACTTCGTTATGAGGTTTTAGAATAGTTTAGGAGAAGATCTGTACCTTTGGCCCAGACTATTTTGTGTGAAGGATCCAAGTAGATATACATTAGGAGGGCATGATGTTCTATTCCCTAGTGGGGAGCAGAATTAGGGTGACATTCACTTATGTGCATTTATCTAGAATAAAGTGAGCAATTATAGTTGCTTGGGGATAGGAAAGAGTAACTAAGCCTGGATTTTGGTTGAATTGCCATCCTAGTCTCTGACTTTACACCTTCCAAATGATCAGCATGACAAATTTTCATTTATCTTGTGTTTGATTACTTTTTTTAAGTTAAAAATTAAAAATAGTATTAGGGAAAAAAATAACCTGTAAGAAATTAAGCGATAAAATGTTTGGCTCCTTTCATGAATGCTTCCAATCTCAAGTCAGAGTCTGTACTATCTCACGTGTGAATTGAATGCCATTAGGAATCATTTTATGGTACCTGCCCACCCCCCTAAAAATAATGTAAATTCCCTGACTTTTCACCTGCAACTTTTTGAGAGATGTTGATGAATTCCTTTTCCAGTGAATTTCTAGATTCAAGAATTTCTCAACGCTCATCCATTTTAAATTTCCAAGCTGCCAGTAGTAATTGGTCTCAGAGGATCTTGCAAGGAAATAAAAAATATATTCCTAAGCACACTTAAAGTCCTTTAGCATTTGCTCGTTTTATACAAGAGAGAGTAGAGAGGGATGAAAAGATGTGAAGGATCCTCTTTACCCTGCTATAGAGGGTGACAGACATCAGAAAAGGCTCAAGTGCCACATCAGATTGGGGATGTTAAAAAGAACGATTACCTCTGTTAAAAAAATAATAATATTTTGTCAGTCACTTAAAAGTAGAAGTTAAAATGAAGATTCGTTGTGGAGGCCTAATTTTTTTTTTTTTCCGGAAACTCTTTCCTTGTCCTCTAAAACGTTTTACATAATAAGGAGGTGCTCTGCATGGGGCCAGAGGCTGATGGAAGAAGGAGTCAGGAGACGCAGAAAGAAGTGTAGGTTCTTCAAGTCTACACAAATTTATTCGCAGATGGTCTTAATCTGCAGAAAGGCTTCTCAGCTTGCCGTTTTCCTCTGGGAGACTGTTCGTTCATGATATATTACAATTGCTCAAGTTATTACATAAGAGATTAACTCTTCATGTTTTTGACTACCTACAGATGAAATTTTTTTCCAAAGGTGTTAGTAAAATAAAACCATTATTCTGTATTACAATGTGCCCCTCAATTATCTAATGGCCACCTCTCCAAGCCTCTGCATGATGCATCAGAGCTGAGAGTTAAGAACATTCCAAGGAAGGGTAAATCACTGAGTGGACACTTAATACAGAGCAAATGCCTGCATCAGACCTGCTATGTTGAGTATCCTCCAACAACTAAGCTTGGATAACCTGAATAGCTTTGCTAGCTACCCTACTTTCTACCATTCGTTTCGTATGATCAGAGGATTTTTTTCCTTCTTGAAAACAAAATTATTACAGAGATGATCAGAGTATTGGGTACAGCATTTATAGGTGCTTCAGAGGATTACAGTCAATTTAAAATGTTGAGCAGATTCATAAAATGTTGAGCCTTTGCAAGACTTTGAATCCTTTGCATTTTAAAGTTGATATCAGGTATTGCAATGTTAAAGTATTTGAACTTCTATTAGGTAGTAGCGGTGTCGGGATGGTGGGTAATTAGGCCGTGCAGTACACCTCGTGTCCACATCCCATGTGACTTCTGCAGAATGCTGCGCTATGTAAGCTGCTATTGCAAATAGGCAACTATTGCGTGGAATGTTCCATAAGATCCGCCAAGTAAAGCCGGTAGCCTCCCATCTTTGCAGATAAACATCTTGCCTTTGAGGAGATGCAGGGGAAAGAAAACTTGCCACTGAAACCAACAGTAAGATTTCTTGTCTGAGACTCCATAAATCTGTCATTTCATTAGCTCTCCCCTCGACTTCGTTGATTCACCTAACAAAGAGTTACTAAGCCCCTCCTATGTGCCAGGTACTGTTTCAGCTCTGCAGATACACTAGGAACAAAACACAGCAAAGTCCCTGCCCCGTGGAGCTTACATTCAAGCAGGGGGAGACAGATGAGCACATGAGTACATCACACGACATATCCTGCCTGAAATCTGTTTACTGCATCTCCTTGCATTTGGACAATGTTGAAGTCAAGGGAGAGGCCAGTAATGAACCACAGCAATTTCATTAGTCCTGCCTCCACCATCTCTCAGTTGAGTGAAACTCAAGTGAGTCCTTCAAACAATCTGGGCCTCAGTTTCCTCATCTATAAAATGGGGAGAGGTTGGCTTATGTGATTTTTTTTAAAAGAGAAGGGGTGCTTTTAGGCTTTTATTTTTCATGGTGTTAAAGGAGCATCTTGCACAAAATCAAAAGCCAGCATGTTGACTGTTCTACAGTTTACAAAATATTTAAAAGTAAACTATAAGACATCCTTAGGTATTCCATATACACTCAGCACTTTCAATGCCAATCTAAACTTCATAAATAGCAAATGTCTTATGTACAGCTGCTATAGAATGAAGTCATTTTTCACCATCTTCAGCTATCTGAGAAACTATTTATTCATAAAGCACAGTTCTACCTCATTGGTCTGAAATATTCTCTGGCTGTGAAATCCTTTTGTGAGTGTGACACTCTCTCCTACCCACCCAGATTATTGACTTTGTGCTCCTGTTTAACCTTCTCCATTGGCCTATTAGCTCCACGAAAATGGATTGGGTCCTTGTCTCTTTGAAGAATGGCTCAAATGAGGTTCTGCCCAGGTAATCCATACGTGTGTGATCAATGCCCCTACACCATGTTTTATGAGCACAGGCCTTTTGGGAACCTACATCAACTCTTTAGGCTAGAAGAATAGTTCTGCTTTGTAAAATTAGAGCTATGGTGTACCAAAGGGTATGCTAGAATTCAAAAAGGAAAAACGGGTTTCCAGAACAATTCATAGACCAGGATGATGTGAATTAATAAAGATCCTAACCTCTTTAGAAGCCTGGTGGAATGTTAATGTATATTGAATAATGCAAGTTAAGTAGCACATCTTTTGCAATCAATTAATTTTTCTTAAAGAAGATAACATAGCTGGAGAGCTGAATGTCAACTAAGGTTAGGCTCCTAACTTATTAATGTGGTAGGAGTTATGAAGCCTCTGATTCTCTTGAAAGACAAAATGCATTCACTGGTCTGATTTTCAAATGCAGAAACTCAAATTTCAATCAATCCAGCAGCCAAGGATGATAGGACATTTTCCAGGACTATAAGAAATCTCCTCTTCTTGTCTGAATCAGATCCCTGCTGACACCTTGGAGGTTTCTGAAGGCTGCATGCTCTGAGTTTTATCAGTTGCTGTGTAATGAAATATCCTACACATGTTTTCAAATTTGATCAGGTGGGCCCTATCAAAAGAACATATCTTGTCACTGCCTTTGGAGGCAAAGTGAAATCTCTGCCTCAATAACCAAATTTAATTCCTTCCTATTCCTCTGTGGTGTTAAGATCTATAGTGTCAATGTTATCAGAAGTGCCTAACATGGGCTGCTATGTACATAGCATCTGCCCTGTGCCTTCAGTCACTGAAAAGGAATAAGGCCCACATCTTGGGTGGGTAAACACTATGACTTCAGGATCAGATGGGCAGGGGTATCTCAAGTAACCTTGAAGAACCTGGGAGCAGCCTCACAACATCTTCTATTATTAAACGATGTCTCAAACGGTGTCTGTATGCACTATGAAATGAGGGCAGGTCCAGCAGTCACCAGCTGCATAAATGAAGGTCAGAGGAGAACAAAAAGGTTTAGACAATTTTTGGCCACCTGGATCACAGGTACAGGTAAATTCTTGTTAGTAAAGGAAATGCATTTTGATGTACATCATGGAATTTGAGTATGTGTTTAAGTTGTTGAGCATACGCTACCATTAAGAATGCAGTCCCTTTTTACAAGGATAAGCACGAGGAATTATAAAGCCCACCTGATGTTCGGTATCCTTCTATCAGTAGGACCACAGCCCTGCCCAGCCAATCCAAAGGGTCTGTGGGTTGGATACAATAGTGCATCGGGGCTGGCTTTGGCTGTGAGGGTCTCCAGAAAGTCACTGTGTGTGCAGTGTACCTTTCAAGGTGGGAGTCCTTGAGCTGCAAATGAATAGAACCCTTAAGTCCAAACCTCTGTGGGCACTATGGCTTCTTTGGTTCCAACGGAAGGCAGTAGGCTTTCTTCAGACAAGAAATAAAAGGGGAATTGCACCAAGAACCCACGGATCTTTTTCAGTTCTTCCTCGGCTCTAATGGGATCCTCCTTTGCTAATATGGGCTTGCTAATAAAGTCTCTCAATTGAATTAAATTGTGTACTTCATCATTGGGAAGGCACCGGAACACCTGATTAAAACACAAATGGGAAGAAACTAGGTCATAAGTCTAAAAGGAAAGATATCCCCTTATGGAAAAATACTAATTCCAACAGACAAAATCTTTGCTTTATGAAACACGTATTAGTTTTATGCTACAGCACAGACCTCACTGAAGAATTGCTTCTCTTATTTGCTCCAAAGAAACTACTAGATTTGTTTCCATCAAAAAAAAAGTCATAGATAGATCCTTCTATATGATCTACACAAGTCATTGACTTCAGGATAAAGTCAAGCTAGTGGTACAGGAATTCCACTGATGTTATTCCACACTAAGGTTAAGTTTTGGGATAATATGGATAATAATTCCCCCAATTTCACTGGAGGTTCTGCTCTAAGAGGAAAGTTGCATATTATATTTTCTCTTAGCTTTTTATTTTCAAAAATGTTCATATCTGTACCTGTATGAAAGTTATCAATTGCACACTTATTTTGCTAATTGAAAATGAGCTTCATATATAGAATACTTCCCTCCTGAACACTTCAGCATGTATTAAGGATAAGGATGCACCTATATAACCACAATACCATTCTCATGCCTCAGAAAATCAATTCCAAGTCATTTAAGATATAGTCCATATTCAGATTTCCCCTATTATTATTCCCTAAATGCTTTCTATAGCTGCTATCCCACCCTCCCCCCAAGGATCCAAACAAGGCTGTGCACTGCATTTTTAAAATTACATTAAAAAAATTTTTAATGTTTATTTTTGAGAGAGAGAGAGAGAGAGAGAGAGAGCGAGCTCGAGAGAGGAAGGGCCAGAGAGAGAGAGAGGGAGACACGGAATCTGAAGCAGGCTCCAGGCTTGGAGCTGTCAGCACAGAGCCTGATGTGGGGCTCGAACTCACAAACCGTGAGATCATGACCTGAGCCAAAGTCGGACGCTTAACCGACTGAGCCACCCAGGCGCCCTTAAAATTACATTTTAAAAGATTCCATGCACATGACCTATTTGATCATGGCCTTGAGTCCTCAGTATGAAATAAGGCTATGTAGATTGTCATGTTTCATTAGGAATGATGAATTCTCCATCCTAGAAGGGACTCTGGCAGTCATGAAGAAGAAAAACACATTCTTATGCAACTTCTGAAAGATGGTCAGTGGATCTCAGCTTGAATATTTTCTGTGACAGAAAACTGGCTACTTCATGAAGTAACCTGTTCCACTGTTGGACACCTCTTGACTCTTCTACATTTTTTTTACCATAACCATGGACAAAATTTACCAAAAGATACATTTGGCTTCCCTAACATATGGAGCTGGTTTTAAAACGCCCTTCCAAAATGAGAGCTGTCCAACAGAGGAAGTGTTTCATTATTAATAAATTTCATCATAAGGATGGATGCCATTTACTATGCACTATGTGCTAACTGCATTTAAAAGACTATTCTTTATTTTCATAACCGCCCTATCCCTCTCAGTTTATAGAAGAAAGGAGGGCTCAGAAAGTCAAATCACTACACACAAAATTGTATCACCAGCAAGTGGGCGAGCTGGGTTGTACCCCAGTCTGACTCATTTTAGGATCCCATCTGCTTCTTTTCTCTTTGTCGCTAGACATGTCCAAAGGCTGGATAACCACCTGCTAAGGATGCTCATGATGGGATCCCAGCGTCAGATCAGAGATCAGAATGTCACTAATGTCTCTTTGAAACCATAATCCATGATACTTTTTGGCTTTGTTTTTCAATGTCTACAAAGAGGTATTTTATTACAACTTGGAAATGTACCAGTTTTTTACACTCATTAAGAATACTCTGTCCCAATAATATGCAGAAATAATGACGTGCTTTTGTGACGTGATTCAATTAAAAAAGGTGGCGGTGATATGCAAACCTCACCTTATCATAAATTGTAGCATTTCGAGCTGCCGTTGCAACCCATACCTCCTTGAAGAATTTGTCACTCACTGGATCCTGAATGTTTTCGCTTGGGTCAGAAAGATAGCCAAGGACAACCCTGAAATACAAGCACCCTGTGAAATGAGTAACTGACATAAAGAAGTTTGCAGCAGGTATTGTTTCAAATAGTAATGCAATTCAGGCACTCAACTAGAGAAGTCCATTTTTTTTTTTAAAGAAAATCAAAGAAGCCATTAAAACTGTGTGTGTGTGTGTGTGTGTGTGTGTGTGTGTGTGTGTGTAAAACCTTAGCTGCAAAACAAAACAAAACAAAACCTAAGTTGATGCTTGAAAGTCTTAACTATTGGATAGACAGAAAGACCTTAATTTAGTTCCAAGAGAATGCTTGGAATTTGGCCTAAGGGGGTGAAAACCTTGGAGAATAGGGTTAGCATTCAAGACATGGGCCAGCAAATGTGCTAAACCCTTTCCAAGAACTGTCTCAGTAAATCCTCAATAATCTCATAAGGAAGTAACTATTATTATCTTCATTTTACAAATAAGGGAACTAAGGCACAGAGAGGATAAATAATTTGTTCAAGGTCATACAGCTGGTAAGCTGCAGATCTGGGACTCCAGACCATCTGACTCCAAAACCTGTGCTCTTAACCACAATGATGTATCCCTTTCTCCTCCCTCCCTCCCCTTTTCCCTCCCTTCTTCCCTTCCTCCCTTCCTCCCTTCTCTTGGGCCAAGAACAATGCCAAACTCTAGGGTACAGAAATGAATACAAAAGATGTGGAGCCTTTTTGGGTAAAGTTAAATTTAATGGGGAAGACCAACAATGAATAAATAGTCATCCTTAAAAAGAATGAATGAAAATACTGGGTGTGCTTTAAAAGCATGAGATGGGAGTAGTCAGGGGGTGTTCCCCCACTCTTCCTGTTTACCTGACCCCACCTCCTGGTCTTTTAGGATTTGGTGCAAGTCTCCCCCTTGATTCCTGGCTTCCCCTTCTCTCATCTCCCATTTTTCTCTTTCAGTCCCCAGAAATGTGAATCTTCTTCTTCTGCTCCCCCACTGCACTTTACCTATGCTTTGTTTTATCAGAACACCTGCAGTCCTTTATACACTTTTTGTTTTTAGCAGCTCTCTGTACCACTTCTAGCATGTGAATTCTTTAAGAGAGCATGACTTGGCTACTCTCATATCCCCCGAGTGCCTGGCAAAAAAGAAACCACATACTAGATGTTGTCTGACTTGATCCTATATAAGCGGTGGTCTAGAAATAACAAGAAATTCTCAAGCAAAGCAAGCTAAGTTTTAGAGGTTGTATTTGAAAATGATAAAAGCCCCTGTGTTTATAGAAGGCCCTGGAGTAAAAAAACAAAAACAAACAAACAAACAAAAAACATTTACACCTCAATCCTGTGAGGCAGATGGCACAAGGTTCCCATTTTGCAGACGGGAAGCTAAAGTTTGGAGACATACTACTAACAGAGCGAGATTTCAAACGGAGTCTAAAGCCCTTTCTCACATGCCTGATAGGTTCAAAGAAGATCAAAAAGGCTAGTGTTACATTGAAAACAGAAGTAAAGAAATAGGTCTTAGAAGGACTTTGTATTTTACACTGAGTGAAACTGGGACAGATTGCAAACACTGGAGCAGAGGAGTGGCAGGACCTGATTGACATACGAAAACACGGCTGCTGTATTGAGAGCAGGGCAAGGGTTGCAGCAGGGAGGACACTTAGGACTTCCTGCAGTAATCTTGGTGACAGATGATGGTGGCCTGGGCGGTGGAGAGGCAGGCAGAGCCACCAGGTTTTACTGATAAAGTAGACGTATGATGCGGGAACAAGTGAAGCATCAGGGATGACTAAAAGGGTTTGGCTTGGGGGAGCCTGGATGGCTTAGTCGGTAAAGCGTCCGACTTCAGCTCAGGTCACGATCTTGCAGGTTGTGAGTTCGAGCCCTGTGTCAGGCTCTGTGCTGACAGCTCACAGCCTGGAGCCTGCTTTGGAGTCTGTGTCTCCGTCTCTCTGCCCCTCCCCCGCTCATCTCCCTCTCTCTCTCTCTCTCTCTCAAAAATAAACAAACATTAATTTTTTTTTTTAAAGGGTTTTGGCTTGAGTAACAGATGAATGTAGTTGCCATTGGCCGACATGGGGACTTCTGTTGGTAGGGCCAGCTAGTGGGAGAAGACCAGGAATTGGATTTTGAACCTGTTGCGACTCCCATTAAACATTCATGTGGTAATGCAAAGTAGGCAGCTGGAGAAACGAATCTGGAGTTTGGGAGAGAGGGCCTGGCTGGAGATAGAAATTTGAGAATTGTCCCCATATTTATGTTCATAAAGCCGTGGGACCTTAACTGAGTTTACCAAAGGAGTGAGTATAGGACCTGGTATGCCCCAACGGTGGGGAAGAGGAGGAGCACCCAGGGAGCCTGGAGAAAAGCCACGATGTCATGTCCCCGAACCATGGTCAACTGTGTCAACTTCAGAGGAGAATTGACTGTTGGATTCAACACTGTGGAGGTCATTCTATTGTCACCCTCTCTGTATTTAAATATATGTAGATTTACATCGTCATTTTTTTTAATTTAATTTAATTTTTTTTTTAATTTTGAGAGAGAGACAGAGAGCAAGCCGGGGAGGGGCAGGAGCCAGTGGAACAGAATCCCAAGCAGGCTCCATGCTGTCAGCGCAGAGCCCGATGCAGGGCTCGAGCTCACGAACCAGGAGATCATGACCTGAGCTGAAGTCAACAGTCAGATGCTTAACCAACTGAGCCACCCAGGCACCCCTATATCATCATTTTTAATGGTTGCAAAATCCCATAATGTGAAATTTCTTTAACCGATTATTTTATTATGACCTTTTGGATGGTTTCCAACTTTTCATTATTGGGAGCAACTTTACAATGAACATAATTTATTCATCATGCAGAATCCTTTGTGAATTTGTATGATTACTTCACCAGGAGAAATTTTAGAATTAAAGTTTACTTCCAGAAAGGCTGTTCTGGCACATACACTGTAACTGTGCAATATGTTCCCCAGTCATCTCCAACTTTATTAACTTCTGAAAAAGCTCAGCCAGGTTTACGGGGATAAAAGGACATCTCTTTTTAGTTTCAGTCTGCACTTTTCCCACTGTATAAAAATTCTGTAAAATAAATGGATTTGGCACTATGGGCTCACTAGGATTTTTAGGGTTTTACAACCTCAAAATTTTATGTCTACTTCAAATAATGTCTCCTTCAAACTACATAGGAATAACTTTTGAAAAAAAGGAT